>NC_057797.1:568399079-568401778 GCF_018294505.1 Triticum aestivum | reverse complement strand
AGGACCCTGTGGTGTTGCCTCTGGATGAACAGGACCCCGATCGATCGAGCCGATTGGGGCTGGATGAATAGGACCCCGTGGAGGGCTGGATGAACAGGACCACCCCGTGGAGGGTAGGATGAATAGTAGACGGTGGAGGGCAGGATGAATAGTAGCCCGTGGAGGGGTGGTTGAACAGGAGCCCATGGAGAGGGCTGGTTGAACAGTAGCCGGTGGAGTAGCGCGCGATGGAGGCTGGATGAACAGGAGCCCGTGGATGAACAGTCGCAGGTGGAGGCTGGAGGAGGTCGACGGTGGATGAACAGTAGCTCGTGGAGGCTGGAGGGGGTCGACAGTGGAGATGAACAGTATCCCGTGGAGTCCTGTATTGCGGTACGCCACACCCCTCCTGATGAATAGGACCCCTGTTTTGACCGTAGCGCTCCAACACAAGTCTGTTTCGTCCGTTTTGCGGTACGCCACACCCCTCCCGATCAACAGGACCCCCGTTTCGACCGTAGGAGGTCCGTTTCCTCCGTTTTGCGGTACACCAGACCCCTCCCGATCAACAAGATCCCGTTTTGAACGTGGCCGGTCGAACACAAGGCCGTTTCCTCCGTTCTGCGGTACGCGAGACCTCATTTCCATCGCCTATTCCGTCCAAGCCCTCCTGATGAACACGACGCATTCCGTTGCGTCCCCATGAACACAAGGACAACACTATTTCTCCGTTCCGACCCAGCAATGTACACGAGCCCTGGCCGTACGTATGCGCGAGTAGGCGTTCGAGACCCCGCCCGTATGTACACATATGTGGCCGTATTTTCTTTCTTGCACCCTGGCCGCTGTACGTACGTGTACATGCTACGTGCGCGCCTCTACTACGACATGTGCGTGCCTCTACTACGACACGTGCGCGCCTCTACATCGACCAGTATGTACGTACACGTTCGCGACCAGAATGACAACGCTACGTATGCTTCGACCAGGTGGGTCCCGACTGTCAGGCACTTCCTTGCCTGCGAAGATGTAGCTGGTGGGTCCCAATAGTCAGGGGACGAATCGTTTTTTTTCCTGGACGCACTTCCTTGCGTGCGAAGATGTAGCTGGTGGGTCCCAGTAGTCAGGGGGAAACATTTTTTTTCGCGAAATACAATGGCTCATCCGGTGGGTCCCAGCTGTCAGGTGGAGGAATCATTATTTTCCGCATAATAATGAGGCACTTCCTTGCTGCGGCCGTGGACCTAGCTATCAGCCTCTCCACGTACAGTCCACATCCGATGGAAGTCGTTCCTTGACCATGTTGACCACGCCGTGCCGAGAGCACCAGGGCGGTGGACGACGGCAAGGCCTAGGAAGGGGACGACACGGAGGCAGGGAAGACTCGGCAGTTGTTTCCCACGTGGAGGGGAGTATGACTGTACGAGGGTTTACAGGTTCGTCTGCCGTCGCCAGAGAATAACAGCAGGTGTGGGTGAGTAGAGGGATGGCTAGGCCAGCGATGGGAGTATGGTCGGGCGGTGAGGCCTGCGCGGCAGCATAGCCGGCCGCGAGGAGGGAGCAGGCAGTCCCGCCGGCGCTTGTTTGAGCGGCTGGAGCAGGAAGAGAAGAGATTGAAGAAGCACGACGGCCGTTGGATGGACATCCAACAGTCAATGCTTGTGCGTCAGCCTTTTTTTAGGAAAGCCTCAAATCTGTGGAAAACAGCATACATCCCATCTGCCATTATTTCTGATAATTTACAGCCCATTTGCTAATTCTTAAGGTTTTTTTGGAGCCCATATTCTTTTTGTTAGCATTACAGCCCATATTGTGGCAACGGTTAAAAAATTATACGAAATTTTGCATATTTCGGTGCGATCCGAACTGTTTTTAATCCCGAAATTTCGACTCACATTCAAACTGATTTTAAAAATAAATGTATATCAATATAAAATCCAACAAATTCTCCATGCATAAAAATTAATGTAATTTAAAATCTTGAAATGAAAAAAAGATATTTGAAACTAATTGCCGGTTTGATGTGTTTTAAAAATGTACCACCCATTTCTCATTACTGATGGGCCATTTTCTCGGCCAGCCAAATGAAAGCTCTCCTCGTCTTGAAAGATTTGCAGCCCAACAGGCCTGACAAAGCGACTTACTTGGCAAATCACAAAAAACTGGGCTGTGGCCCTAGACCCAGTTGTCAGCCTCTCCACGTACAATACTCTTCTGATGGAAGTCGTTCCTTGACCACGTTGACCACGCCGCGCGGAGAGCACCACGGCGGTGGATGACGGTGAGGCCTAGGAAGGGGACGACGTGGCAGTGGAAGCCCGCGCGGAGAGGACTACGAGGATTCACTGGTTCGGCTGCGGTGTGAGGCCACCGTCGCCGCAGGGCTTGGCCAGTGGTGGGAATAGTAGGGGGCGGTGAGGCCTCTGCGGCAGCACAACCGGCCATGGGAGGCAGGAGCATGCGGCACGACCGACGCTGCTTTGGGCGGCTGGAGCGAGAAGACCAGAGGTTGAAGAAGCACTACGGCCGTTGGATGGACATCGCACGGTCGAGCTAGAATCGTTCATATTAACTAAGTTGACAAAGCCCTTTGTCCCCGTCAACTTAGTAGGCCCACAAGTCAGCCTCCCAGCAAGGTGGGTCCCAGCTAGCCGGGGGAGTATTCATTTTTTTGTGCGTAATAAGGAGGCACTTCCGGTGGGTCCGAGCTGACAGCGGGG
>NC_057797.1:568386963-568398850 GCF_018294505.1 Triticum aestivum | reverse complement strand
TCACGAAATACGGTGGCCTGTCCGGTGGGTTCCAGCAGTTAGGGGGAAAAGATTTTTTTCGCAAAATACTGGTGGCTCGTCCGGTGGGTCCCCGCTGTCAGGTGGAGAATTAATTACGTAATAAGGAGGCACTTCCTTGCTGCGGCCGTGGACCCAGCTATCAGCCTCTCCACGTACAGTCCACGTCCTATGGAAGCCGTTCCTTGACCACGTTGACCACGCCGTGCTGAGAGCACCAGTGCGGTGGACGACGGCGAGGCCTAGGAAGGGGACGACGCGGAGCCGGGAAAGACGCGACAGTGGATGCCCACGCATAGAGGAGTACGAGGGTTCACTGGTTCGCTGCGGTGTGAGGCTGCCGTCGCCGCAGAATAACAGGGGGTGTGGGTGAGTAGAGGGATGGCCTGGCCAGCGGTGGGAGTAGTAGGGGGCGGTGAGGCCTCCGCTGCATGGCAGCCGGCCATGGGAGGCAGGAGCACGAGTCACGACCAGCACTGGTTTGGGCGGCTGGAGCAAGAAGACTAGAGGTTGAAGAAGCACTACAGCCGTTGGATGGACATCGTACGGTCACTGGAGCTAGAATCGTGCATATTGACTAAGTTGACAAAGCCCTCCGTCCCCGTCAACTTAGTAGGCCCACAAGTCAGCCTGCCACTAAGGTGGGTCCCAGCTAGCAGTGGGGTATTCATTTTTTTGTGCGTAATAAGGAGGCACTTCTGGTGGGTCCGAGCTGATAGCAGGGGGAACGTTTTTTTCGCGAAATACGGTGGCCCGTCGGGTGGGTCCCAGCAGTCAGGGGCAAACAGTTTTTTCGCGATATAATGGTGGGCGTCTGGTGGGTCCCTGCTGTGAGGTGGAGGAATAATTATTTTCCGCGTAATAAGGAGGCACTTCCTTGCGGGTGCCGTGGACCCAGCTGTCAGCCTCTCCATGTACAGTATTCTTCCGATGGAATTCAGTCGTTGACCAGATTGACCATGCCACGCCGACAGCACCACGGCGGTGGACGACGGCGAGGCCTAGGAAGGGGACGACATGGTGCCGGGGAAGACGCGGCAGTGGATGCGCATGCGGATAGGAGTACGAGGGTTCACTAGTTCGGCTGTGCTGCCGTCGCCGCAGAATAACAGGGGGTGGGGTTAGTGGAGTGGAGGGATGGCCTGGCCAGTGGTGGGAGTAGTATGGGGGCGGTGAGGCCTCCGCAGCAGCATAGCCGGACACGGGAGGTAGGAGCAGGCGGCACGACCGGCGCTGCTTTGGGCGGCTGGAGCAAGAAGACCAGAGGTTGAAGAAGCACTACGGCCGTTGGATGGACATCGTACGGTCAGTTGAGCTAGAATTGTGCATATTGACTAAGTTGACAAAGCCCTTCATCCCCGTCAACTTAGTAGGCCCACTATACTGGGTCCCAGCTAGTAGGAGGAGTATTCATTTTTTTTGTGCGTAATAAGGAGGCACTTCCTTGCGTGCGAAGATATAGCTGGTGGGTCCGAGCTGTCAGCGGCGGTAACGTTTTTTTTCGCGAAATACAGAGGCCGTTTCGGTGGTTCCTAGATGTCAGGTGGAGGAAATCATTATTTTGCGTCTAATAAGGAGGCATTTCCTTGCGTGCGGCCGTGGACCCAGCTGTCAACCTCTCCATGTACAGTCCACTTCAGATGCATGTCGGTCGTTGACCACGCTGACCACGCCACGCCGAGAGCACCAGGGCGGTGGACGACGACGAGGCCTAGGAAGGGAACGACACGGAGGCAGGGAAGACTCGGCCGTTGTTTTTGTTTCCCACGCGGAGGGGAGTATGACTGTACGAGGGTTTACTGGTTCGTCTGCCGTTGTCGGAGAATAACAGCAGGTGTGGGTGATTAGAGGGATGGCTAGGCCAGCGATGGGAGTATGGTGGGGCGGTGAGGCCTGCGCGACAGCACAGCTGGCCACGGGGAGGAGGGAGCAGACAGTCCCACCGGCGCTTGTTTGAGCGGCTGGAGCAGGAAGAGCAGAGATTGAAGAAGCACGACGGCCGTTGGATGGACATCCAACAGTATACAAGCCATCTGTGGAAAGCCTCAAATCTGTGGAAAACAGCATACAACCCATCTGCCATTATTTCGAATAATTTATAGTCCATTTGCTAATATTTACGGGTTTTTTGGAGCCCATATTCTTTACGTTAGCATTACAGCCCATATTGTGGCCACGGTTAAAAAATTATACGAAATTTTGCATATGTCGGTGCGATCTGAACTGTTTTCAATCCCGAAATTTCGAGTCACATTCAGACTGATTTTAAAAATAAATGTGTATCAGTATAAAATCCCATAAATTATCCACGCATAAAAATCAATGCAATTTAAAATCTCGAAATGAAAAAAAGATATTTGAAAATAATTGCCGGTTTGATGTGTTTTAAAAATGTACATCCCATTTCTCATTACTGATAGGCCATTTTCTTAGCCAGCCGAATGAAGCTCTCGTCGTCTTGAATGATTTGCAGCCCAGCAGGCCTAATAAAGCGACTTATTTGACAAATCACAAAAGAACTGGGCTAGCCATTTTCAGAAATAAAAGAAACTACTGGGCTAGTCTGTGGTAAACATAAAAAAAGGCTGTCTAGAAAGGCCAGAGTGTCCCGCACAGCCTAGTTGACACCCTGCTTCCGTCTCAAAAACAAATTAGATAAATGCCACTCCGATTAAGGCGATTCATAAAAATGCCACTGCAATTTCCAAACTTTAAAAAATGCCACTACAATTTTTGCAAACTTTGAAAAACGCCAGTGCAGTTTGCAAACTTTGAAAAACGCCACTCCAGACTTCGAAAAATGCCACTAGAAATGGCATGAAATGGCATTTTTCAAAGTATGGAAATTGCAGTGGCATTTCTCGGATACACCAGATTTGGAGTGGAATTTATCAAATTAACCCAAAACAACAATAACTGGGCAAGCTGCTGGGTCCCTGGTGCTAGCCGCTCGTTGTGCAATTCTCTCGTTTATTGACTACGTTGACAATGGCACGGGACCCAGATGTTAGAAATCCACTAGGAGGAGCCATTTTTGTATTGGCTTGAAATAAGGAGGCACTTGCTTGCGTACTGCCATGACCTTGGCGGGTCCCTGCTATCATCCTCTCCACGTATAGTACCAGTTAGTTGTGCTTCAAAACTGATCGGCATGCCATTAAAAAAATAAAGGTCGATAACTAATGCGGCACCTCGGGCCAACGCGGCCAGATCGAATTTTGCACGAGAAATTACACACCATGTTTCATTGACATGTGGTCCCGTTCCAACATATCAGTGAGACGACGACGAGTAGTAGGAGTATTTCCGAACGGACGTGTAGGCCGGGGTGCCTCTTCGTGAACCGTGGCAAACTTGCAACCGTCCACTGACTCTTCGCCTTTCCCTCTCGATTTGGAACTGCTGTCGCACGCTCTTCCTCTCCCTCCTCCATTTTCCTTCAGCCCTTCACCCTTTCTTCTGCCATTGTTCGATCATCTTCTCCATGGAGGGAAGAGGCCGGAAACGACCTCGTTATTCTTGCCCCGATCTGAAAGATGACGTGGTGGAGGAACTCACTGATTGGTGCGACGTCATCACCTCGACTAGCATGGCAGGTTCGTTCAAGCCCATTCTCGACTCAACTAATAACATCATTACAAAGAACCCAAGAGTCAAGGAGCGGTTTGATCTCCCCTATCTTCTTCGCCGTGACCCTGATGACTAGCGCCGGCACGACGGAGGCCTCGCCCTGTGCCAGTTGATGCCGCTTGATAATGATACGTATGATGTTAAGATGCCATCGCTCGAGGGCAAGGCTTGGGCGGGCGCAAATGGAGATTGGGTTGTTTACATTGGGTCCAACTGCGAGTGGGAACTTGTGAATGTGTACACTCGTCACCGGGTTCCACTTCCAAAAATCTCAGCACACTGCCCAGAGGTTGAGCACACCGGTAATGTACGCGCGTTCAAATACGATCATGGTGACTGTCTTCTACGGAAGATAGCAATTTGTCGAGTTCCCAACCGCTCTTGGAATTACAACAACTATGAAGTTGTTGCTATCCTCGACAAGCTTGTTGCCATCCTTAGTGGTTTGACTCGATGGACATTGCTCAAAAATAGTTTCTGTGCACGAATGAGTACTATGATGCAATTCAATACGAGGGCCTTGTGTTTTCTGCCACCACTCGTGGCACTCTTTTTGCATGATATCCTCGTAGTTTCGGTACATTTGTCTTCCACCGTAATTATAATTGTTTCATCCACATGCATGCGGGTTAGCAAGTTTCCCTTTACTAATTAAGCTTCTTCTTGTGTTTCCAAGGTCCTATGAACATCCCACCACCTATACTTGAAAATTTTTATAACCAAGGGGGAGATGCCGATGGTGATGATCATGAGCAGCGCCCATATACTCTGTGTCGCCTGTCAACTAATTCCGATGGATCACCTCTTCTTGTGTGTATACAGCCCACTGATGATGTTACTGCTAAGGAAGCAGGTGCCTCCCATGGTCGCACTCTCCGGACCTATTCCAACACCCGTTGCATGGTATTCGGGATGGATACTAGTGAGCTCGCGCCAACTCCTTCTCCCTGGCACAGAATTGATAGTCTTGGAGAAAACTCGCTCTTCCTTGGACAAAACTATCCGATGATGGTGAAAGGCGATCCAACTGCTATTGGCACATTTATGAGAAGCAACTGTGTCTATACCTCGGACATTTGGGTGGTTCCCCACCCTGGTACTGATATAGTAGGCCGCTTCAGCCTGGATGATCAGTCCTGCATTGGTCTATAGATCGACAACGGATGGCCCGTCCCAAAGAATCACTTGTGGTTCAAAGCAAGCGTTTCCAACACCGCGGAATGGTTGAGTTGAAGTTCATTTCATGGCTTGTTATTTGTTGTGTGGTGAAAACTTTAGTATTTATAATGTATCCTCGTTGTCGATGTGGGTTGATGACCTGTTGTATGTAATAAAATGATATGCCTATGATAAACTTACTAAATTTATGAATGGCTTTCGACACTTCTCTAAATTTGTACTAGCTTCACATGCTTCGCGCGTCGGGCGGGTGTTTTTACCGTAGCCATATGTTAATGTGTTCATTGTACGTAACCAGCACCTCAAATCCTCGATACTAGTATACTATATACTAGTAGGAATAGGTAGTAGGAGTAGTAGGGTGGCATGGACCAGAACAAACATTCACGTCCAGGAGTACGGCACACGCCACCACCACAACATCCATGTGACACCATATTATTTCTTGGAGTCCATGCTAGAGCAATCTCTTCAACCTTGTCGTTTCTCCAACTTCAGCCATCGCGCGGCGAGCGAGGTGGGGGTTTGCCGATAGTCAGTTTCCTTAACTGCGGTCCCACTTGTAAGGCCAACTCCAACTCACGACCCCAAATGCACCTCCATTTTGCACGAACTCCAACGATAATTTTGACTAGAAAAGCAAGACCAAAGAAAACAAGAACCACAAGAATACATTTTACTACTCCTGTAAGTTGGATTAGTGCCTTCTCGATGCATCCATTGTTGATCTGCGGAGGCTCGATCTTGCGTGCTTCTTTCTTCTTCGAGTGTAAAGAAGTAGACGTTGCTTCCTCGCATCTAGTCTCATGTCTAGCCTCTATTATAGTAGGAGTATCAACAAGTGCACTAATCTCATCCGAGAGCAGAACCGAAGATTTGGTCGGGTTCTTCCTCCTTTTGCCGACATGCGGGACATCCAGCATCCAGGTCGTGTCATGAAAGAAAATAGAGTGCTAGTTGAAGCCACAAGATGTGCATCTTGGGTTAAACTGTAAATAGAATCTTACTACTCTTGAGTAACTCCAAAAGCGGCCACTGGAGATCTTTATTGGATTTGTTTTTCATCACCAGCACGTCGAGGTGAAATATGTGCAGGTTCACTGGGTCCTCTTGCGTTTTCACTGACATGTGGGGCCGCATGTGAGCAAATAGACGATGGGCTCCACGCGTCCGCTGGCTGGCTGAGAAGAGAGATAGAGGAGGGCTGAGCACGGACTGCAGGAAATTTGTTCTACGTACCTCGATATAGGCTCAATATAGTGGGGTGGCATGGGCCATAACTAGCATTCACGTCTAGCAGTACGGCACACGCCACCCACACGAGTCTCATCCGATACCAATTTTCTTGGAGTCCGTGCTATAGCCATCTCTTCTCCCTCCTATTTTCTCAGCCATCGCACGGTGGGCGGGGTGGGGGTTTGCCGATAGTCGGTTTGCTCAACTGTGGTCCCACTTGTAAGTGAAAATGCAACACCGCACGCATTCCCCCTTGAGCGGCGTCCTGGACCAACCGTGTGGGGGTGCAACGCGAACACGGCAGGCTTTTCCTTTTGAACTCGTAACTTGTAAAATTTGGTTCTGCTCCATGGCGCGACCGATAGATAGAAAATAACGATTTTGCCTAGAGTATTGAGAAGTTTGGTTCTGGCGCCGTTCATGCATGGAGTACGTACGAAAATTATGAAGTTGATGCGAAAGGTAAGATAATTATTGTAGTATCATATACTACTACATGGATTTGACGGAAAGATAAAAATACATACAAATCCATCAACATTCAACGACATCCTCACGCCCTAGGGCGTCAGGTCACCAACCGACGTGTGAGGAGCAGCGGCGTTGGCGGCGAGCTCAACGTGCTTCTGAACAGTGCCGTCCAAGGTTGCCCTACGCTCCAAGAAGGCCATCGTCCTATCGTTCTCCTCTTGCATGTAGTAGTCCTAGTGGACAATTTGCGCATAGACGTGGCTGATTATGTCGATGGTGTCTTGCTGCGCCAGGCGCTGCGCGGCGAGCGCGACCTCGAGGTGGACATTCTCCGGCGCGACGGCGGGCAGTCGCAGGGCCACCAGTGCGTCGAAGAGGTTGTTACCATAGTGGCCATTGAGGGTGGCGGGCATCGCAGAGCCTGGGCGCATCGGTTGGAGGCTTACGTCAAAGTCGTCCGCAAGCTTCTTGACGACGGTAAACTTGTCGAGGAAACCGACGAGGACCTCGTCGAACAAGAAGACGAAGCTGTCGTCCAAGTGGCCCCTCGCCCTGGCGGCCTCAAGCAATACTACCTGGAGACGTTCCTCGGTGCCGGGCCGCAGGCTGGCATCGTGGACCATCTGGCACAGCCGGCTGATGCTCGCGCTCATCGCCTCCATGGGTCTAGCGTAGCTTCTAGTCAACTGATCTTGCAATTTCAGTGATCACTCAGCCCTTGGTTAGCGTGCGTAGGTGCGTAGGATTTCGTACTACTCCTCAGCCCTCTACTGCACCTGCCTTTGGCTGTATGATAGGTGGGCCAGCCACCCCCTGGGGCCACGTGTCATTCACCCAAAGGCAGTTGCTGTAAGTCAATGAAGCTGCGTCCCCCTCTATGCCGGTGCAGTATAGTCATCTCACCGGACCTCTAGTTGGGGCCAAACGAGAAAAGTTTGATGTTTACTGGTTTATTGGTCCCCTTTGCATTTTGCGCCAAGTTTTGACCTTTGATTTAACTATTAAATGTTAATGCATGTAAACAAAAATGTTGTGTAAGTCACCTTACGAAAACCAAATAATCCCAAAATACTTAGGCACGGTGCATTAACTCCCTCCTTGTTTCTTATTTCGTGACATATCAACCAATGAGAGATGTGGGTCGTGCATGCTTTCAATGACTTGAGACTACCAAACATGACATGCAGTGTTTAGTTGATTGCATGTAATCATATTAGTACTCTAGTTAGGAGTAGCAAAAAAACATTAAGTTCTCTCGCCGATAGGAATAAAACGCCATATATTTATTTACAAAGGGAGTAGTACATTTTTGGTGACATGCATTACTAGATATTGCTAGTCAAATACTAAAATCCAGATGGACGTGGTAGTACCCCTAAATCCAGACGGTGGTGCTACTAGTACTAGTAGTAGTACTACCAATGTAGTAGTAGGAGTACTAGCACTGTACTATCCGTTGGTCAAATTATTACGTGCCGCTCCTCACAGTGAAGTGACAAGACCATGCGCCGGAGATGACACCTCAGTATAGGCGCCGTGTTTGGCATACCATAGTTAGCCTCACCATCTGCAGTCACTATCATCATGGCTGTAGAGCTAGCCTGCTTACAACTAGCCCTGTTCGACATAATTCCCCATGCGTAGATGCCCGGGCATTGCATGGAACACCAAGATTGGGGGTGGACAGCTCCGGCAGCGGCCATCGCGCCAGATTTTTCCACGGCCTTCTACTCCTAGATGTGGTGGGGAGGAGATGAGGCTGATTGTGAGAGAGACAAGGAGTTGTTTGTAAACAGGGAACAAGTGCGGGCATCTTTTTGCAAAAATGGAGAAGCTTGGTTTGTATGCGTTAGATCTAGATCCGACGGCTATTGATGAAAGATGGGAGGCACAACATCATCACCAACTCAGGACCTGTTTGATTCACAGGATTTTGAAAACGCAGGAATAGGACACGGCAATATTACAAGTTTCAAACTGATATTACAAATTTTAGGAGTAATGTTGCACCTACGAAGAGGGAATTACTAGGAAGTTTACGTAAGAACTTTTGTTACTTTAGGTGGATGCAGCATTATCGTACAAACTAAAATCCACCGCCCTGACAAGTCACTAATGGGAAAATAAGTTTTCGAGTCTCTGGCCACTTGATGTTTCAAAAACAAATTCAGCTTTTGCGGAGAAATGAGCTCCATCGTGTACCCCCGCGGGTGTGGCAGGGCACGAAGCGTGAGTACGTGCACGGTGCACATATTCTCTTCTTGTATATGTACACCACCTACGTGGGGTTGTGTGAGAGAGATACAAACCTAGAGAGATATAGTGTGTGGGTTCTTGAGAGTTTTTTTGGGGGGGGGGCAATCAAAAAATTTAACATATGCAATGTGTGTGACATAGAGTCTTGGATATAACATATATATAGAGGGGGCGATCCACGAGAAGAGAGTGGAGGTATCATCGGCTTGAGATGTCCCATATAATCGAAGAGAGGGATGATGTGTGTGTGTGTGTGCGCGCGCGATCGATAAAGAGTGCCATCGAATTTGTGTGTGCCCATGTCAAAGATATAGAGTGGCTGGCCTACTGGAACGTGAGATGGGACATGTGCAGTTTGTCTCTGTGGCATGGATACCTACCTGCAGCGCTCGACTATCGGTGTGTGGTGGGGGAAGAGGGAGGCCCAATTAACTATAGAGGTACAATGGCTGGTATATGTGTGGAGTAGGAAAGAGGCCTACCTCATGTATTAAGGAGATCGATCTGCCTCATGTATTAAGGGAGATCGATCGGCATCCATGCATATGTGCAGGAGATGAATAAGGTTGGGAGAGAGACAGAGCTAGAGTGTTGGAGGGGGTGGTAGTGGAGTTGCTTCTGACAAATGGTGGGATAGGCTTGCTAGACAAACGGAGGGCACGCCCGCAATATCAATAAGAGAGGAGATGGCTGCTTGTTGTCTGTGCACGTGCGTATGAGAGACGGGTCAGGAGGCATGTACGAATGATGAGGGGGGACGATGTGGCTGTGGTAAGCAGACATAACTACATAGGAAGATCAATCGCCCTTTGTAAGATAAAGGAGAGACATAACTTGTGAGGTACGTCGATCGATGGGGGGGTAGTTAAAGTCGATCTAGGTATATGTTGGGAGATCGATCGGTATACATGCATGTGTGTGTTAGAAGCAAATGAGGCACGAGGAGAAGGATAGAGAGAGAGAGGGATGCATGTAGGAGGTGGTACGAGAGGCATACTATATCGAGGGGGAGGAGTGTGCGAGTACGAGAATGATGAACAGAGTGGTGGGAGTGAGGCATGGACGATGACAAGAGAAGAGGGGAAGCTTGTGTTTGTGCTAGGCGCACCTGGCTAGAGAGGCATATCGATCGATGTATGCCGTAAAGAAGGAGTTGGGGGGCCTACACACACCGTGGGTGAACGACCTAAAGTGAAAAGACGAATTTGCGCGATGGAGCTAGAGAATGCTGAGGGAGGGTGAGAGGGATGCGGGCGTGTGCATGCACAAGAGAAAGTTAGCGCTAGCTACAAAGATAAGAGGGTTGTGTGGGTGTAAAAGATGAATAGAGATCATATATACTTCATTATAAAAAGCGAATTCAGATATTTGAAGAATTTATCATAGTGTTTCAAACCGACGGATGTGTGAATATATATAACGGTGATACACATGGTGTGGTTATGAACATGGTATACTACATTTAATATGTTTTATCTCTACTCTTATAAAAAAATGGAGTTGTTGATGATGGTGTGCCTGCCATCCTGCATTATAGGCCGTCTGATTTCTATCTGACGGATAGCAAGGAAACTATGATGGTTGAAGTTGGCAACAATCATGATTGTAGATTCTTATTGAAATAGAGAAACGAATTCAAATTTAGTTCGAATTGCAGCGGTAGTATAGACATTTGGAATGCACTAAAATGTTGGTATGAGTAAGTTACATGCATTATACAGCAAGCGAAAAAATTTAATCGGACATAACATGGATTCATACTCCCTCCTTCCATCTATATAGGGCATAATGAGATTTTTAAGACCGCCTTTGACTATTGACAAGATTAATAGTACATGACATGCACAATGTGAAAATTATATCATTGAAAGAACCTTTCACAGACGAATTTAACGGTGTGATTTGTGTAAGTTGCATGTCATATATCATTGCTCTAATATTTGGTCAAAGTTAGCATCGAAAAACGCATTAGGCCCTATATAGATGGAAGGAGGGAGTAGCTTTGAATAGCATTTGTATAGTAAAACAGGGCAAGACTCTCTCTTTGTGTGGTGTGAATAGTTTTATTTTTTTCGTTTTCTTTTTGGTTGAGGGAAGTGCGAATTGATTTGGTACGTACAAGTACAATATTACTACATGTTAGGCTTGTCCCTAAAATTCAACCCGCGTCTTGTTATATCCCGAAAATTCAGATATCATGCCCCCAAAACTGGTGCCTTCACAACCCACGCCTTGCTATCCCGAAATTACAACGCGCGCGAAAACTCCCTCCAGCTGCCAAATCCCGACACGTGAAATCCCCCTTCTAACCCTGAGCCGAAAGGTCCGCTAGTTTAAATCGACGGGGGTACTTTTGTAACACACCCTACATTTTGGACAAGCGCATTCCTAAGTCATTCTTCACCCCCTCCCATCGCCCCCTTTTCGCCATTCGAAATCCCAGGCCGCCGTAACCTCTCCGCTCCAGCCGCGAAACCCCACCCTCCTCCATCCGCCACGTCACCGCTGCCCAGCCGGAGCCTCTTCCCCGATGACGTCGTCCAGTGCAACAGCTCGACGTCCCTCGTCCACATCCCCGGATGAGGATCTGTCGTCCATCTCGCCGTCCTGCTGGTTCAGCCGCCCCGTCCTCCACCTCCAAGGAGCTACTTCGACAATCGCCTCGTCTATCGCGGCTGCTCCATCCCCACAGCGCCGCCTTAACCTGCTCCACCGGAACCGTAGCATCCTCACTGACTCCTCGGACGAAGCCAAGGCCTACTTGGCGCCACCAAAGAGGTTGTACACTCATCGCATCGCACCTTCTCCTGAACTCGACCTCCCGGCGCCAATGGTGCTCCATCCTACACCCCCATGGAGCGGCTACCTTGAAGCCGGCACCGCGGGCGATATCTCCACGACGGCTCTCCCCCAGTGCGAGGCCCCTTCGGCGGCGGCGCCCATACCAGCCGGATCTGCTGCTGCTGCTCCGGCTCTCGCTCGATCGCTCGCTCGCCCAGCTGTTGCTGCTGCTCTCCCCCTTGGTCATGCTGCTGCTCTGCTCTGATTAAGCCACACTTCAGTTGACTGAATCGACTTTTGGGTTAGTCGATTTTCA
>NC_057797.1:568367116-568386601 GCF_018294505.1 Triticum aestivum | reverse complement strand
CCCGCAGTGGGGACGGGGGCTCGCCGGAGAGGTACCCCACTATCTATCTCAGGGTTCAGGGTGGGGGGGGGGCTAGAGGGCTGGCCGGGGCAGCGGTGGCGAGTTGTTTCAGGGCGGCGAGGCGGCGCTGGGTCGGCGGTTCGGCCGGTGGTGGCTGGCGGCTCAGGGGGGTGCAGGTTGAAGATGAACTGCAGGCCCTCCCTAAACTACATGTCAAGTGCCTCTCCGCTACCATTGCGTTCAGTTTCGACAGTAGCATTCAAATTCCACAGTAAATTTCATTTTCGACAGTTAAATTCAGAGTGAACAGTTTTTACCTCATCTGTTGTAGTCAAGTGGTTTTTGGTGATGTCAATTTTACATCCATTTACATCATCTATTGGAGATGCTATTAGAATCCCACTTGAGATTGACGATGTCTGTCTTGTGCTACTTCAGCCTTGACATTTTACGGCTCAGCGGAGCTGCTCCAACGACAGAACGATCCATCACAATAGAGCAGTGCCCTCGACGCCGTCTACAGATTCCTCAGATCTTCCTCCACACCTCCGACAGCCACCTCTGCCTCAACTGCTTCAGCGACCAACACAATGATGCTGAGGTCGACACGACTACGACAAAGAGGTTGTACACTTGTTGCATCACTTATTACTATACATTCACGCCGATCCATTAGGGCTATTTTGGTTCAACGGAAAAATATCGATCCATTGGTTGTTACCATCACACTAAATTTCTGCATGCTCTCCTTACATAATCTCACCATATTTTTTTTCGTATGCATGTCAGATATTGTACACAGTCATGCTGAACATGTAGAGAAAAAGAGAAGAGTTTTGCGCGGCAATACAATGTCATGCAGACATCGCTCCGTGGTGGGTTCAATGGCAAACCCTCCCCACCCCTCTCCAGATTGTAATCCAGAGGAAGATATCTATTCTGAGGCGGATTCAGACACCGCTGACCACTCCTATTTACCCCCCAAGGTGTTTGCTCTACCTTGGCATGATGATGTTAGTCATATCATGCATATGTTGCCTTGCAGTGCCTACTTTTGACATCATATATGCCATCTGCTTAGTTTAAACATGTTCTGTAATGCCACCTGTTTAGTTTCTATATCATATATGGGAATTATGCAGTCTCTTGTCTTTTAGCCAGCCATAATATATGTGAAATGTGCAATGCCATCCTGTTTAACCAGACATCATATATTTGAATGATATCTTTCCCATCCTTTTCTTCATTACATTTCCATTTGTCGACAATGTTTGTACATTAAACTACTCTTCCTGTGAATCAGCAATTTGGGTGGGAGATGGAAAAAATCTGGAGTGAAAACAAGGCCTTCAGAGCAGACAGTGCTACCTGTCAAAGCAAATCTCTTGTTGGGTCCCGATAGCTCCTCAGAGATGGATTCAGAGACAGATGACCAGTCCTATTCCCCCACTGAGGTGTATGCTCTAACTTGGCACGGTTATACTGCTCATATCATGCATACGGTGTCTTGCATTGCATAGTTTAGACATCATATACACAATATTCAACACCATGTTCTTAGTTCAGACACCATATCGAATGCCCTCTGTTTAGCATATAAATCACATATGTGAATTAAATGATGCGATCCTGATTACTTAGATAACATGTAGGTGAATTATGTCATGCGATCCTATTTAGTTAATCATCATATCTTTGAATTATGTTATGCTATGCTATGCAGTTTAGATAGACATCATATATGTGAAATTATGTCATGCTATCCGTTTTAGTTAAACAATATACATGTCAACTATTTCATGCCCTTTTTTCCACACTATCTATTGCATCTGTCTCTCATACAATGTCTGTACATTCAACCATGTTTCCTGTTTACCAGCCATTTGAATTGGAGCGGGTGATGCCAGTATCTAGCGGATTAAAAACATGGTCTTCAAATAAAACAGTGCTACCTCTTGGTGGATATAGCACCCCGATTGTACATGCACAAGAACCAGCCCTTACCACACATAACCCAAACTCTCGTAGATTGTACCCTTACTATGATGGACAGAGAACCAGCTTCACCCAATCTAACCCCAACCCTAGCCGATAGTAACCTAGTTCCTGTTGACATAGCACCATCTCCACCACAGAGCTCCCAAACAAGAGCAGTTAGTAAAGCAGCTCCAGTGCCCAAAGGGCCAGTACTATCACGGCGAACCCCAACTCCACCAGTTAGTACGCTTATTCCTGTGGAGGAAGCACAACCAGCTAGTCATAGTTTAGCATCTATCGCATTTGATGTTGTTAAATCGTATGTGTGTATCTTCCCATCTTGGAAATATTATACTGAAGATGAAGGAAAATGCCAGTTGCAGGTATTTGTCCAGGAGTTATGTGTAAGTAATGTTATTCATGGCAATTACTTTGCTTCGTCTCATACATCCTACCTCCATGATGGTTATAATACAACAAATTTTCCCACTTTTCTCTATAGATAAGGACCGATTTGGAAACTCAGGATGAGGTAACCTGTGCTAATACCTCTGCTATCTTCAAGAATGCTTGGTGGCAGTATCGGAATTACCTGAAGAAAACATACTTCACCGGCAAAGAAACTCATCAAATTCCCTTATGTTCTCCCGAGACACATTTACTGGACAATGACTGGGGATGCCTTGTTCTGTATTGGTCCCGAACCAAGAATGTGGTAAGTACTATGAGATCATTTTCTATTTTTAAGTATTATATTCTTGCATCTTACTGTACTCTGTTCATGTAGAACAAGTGCCTAAAACTGAAGAACAATTGTTCGAATTTAAGATTCCATTGCTACCATAGGACATAGATATATGTTTGTTTGATGCTTTTATTGTGTACTAGTACTTGGCAATAGAAGACTTGGTAGTTTAATCCTGTCCACCTTACTAATGAACTAGTTCACCGAAATGAGTTTCATATACTAGTACATGCCAAACTTGTTATGTGTCTGCTTGTTTCTTCTTTTAGAATGCTGACAGAATATTGGGAAGAGTGCCTTATTAAGCAGCGGTAAAGGAAGTAATGCAGATAAGGTTCAGGATAGTGACACATCCTGTCTTGGTTTACTGTTGGAGTTACTGGCCACAACCGCTTGCACAATCTATTCAAACTCACTGTCTGAATCAGTTCGGTTTCTTGAGTCTCAACTACAAGCTGAAAGACATCGCTCAGCTGTGCTGCGACAAGAAGCGGAAGGACTGCGGAAGTCCCTGGAGCATTCAGATGCATACTTTCTGGTGCAACAGCAAGCGTTGGAGGATTTTAGCGCCAAGGACAAAGCTAATCAGCTTGCTAAGCTTATTGCCAGCATGGTGGATACCCAGGATAACGATTCTTGAGCTCTTCTGAAGTTGTTTCACTTATGCTCTTGTTTTGCTGCCGCGTTTATTTGCACTGGTGGCCAATTTTGACGGCCAGTGTATATGATATGCTGCTTTGTTCCCTATATTTGCACTAGTGGCGAACTTTGATGCCCAGTGGATGTAATATGTGTAATACCCGTGATAGCCTAGCGTTAGTTGCTTGCTTATTTATTTCCTTGTTGTCTTGTTTATTTGTTTGCTTGTAGTCATTGCAGTTCTTTTTCCACGGTTAACTAGTGGCTGCAATAACCTATTTTTTAAAACTAGGCCACCATAACCATGGGCTAATATTTACTGTAGTGACACTGGGCCTCCTACGGGCCATAGAAACAGTGGGCCTTCTACGGGCCATAGAAACAGTAGGCCTTCTACGGGTCGTAGAAACAATGGGCCTTCTACGGGCCGTATCATCAATGGGCCTTATACAGGCCGTATTATCGATTGGCCAAACATGGGCCAATAACAGGCACATTATGGACGTAAACGGGCTAGAGTTGGAATCGTCCGTTCACGGGCCGACCGTAACGGGCTATCGTTAATAGGCCGTATTTGATGACGCTATGAAAATGGCCCAACGTATTAATGGACCACAAACGGGCCGACTGTAACCACGGGATGAATTTGGCCCACAAGCAGAAAATGACAGTAATGGGCCGTAAGTAAACGAATGCTGGAAATGAGCCCAAGAATAAATGGGCTCTGAGAAGGCCGAAAGATAACATGGGCTAGAAACGGCCCAACGGAATAACGGGCCGTTAATGGGTATAAAGTGTACACTGTTCATTACGGGCCAGTTTCACCACGGGCCTTTAATGGGTGTAAAGTGATACACTGTTCATTACGGTCTAGTTTCACCACGGGTCGTTAATAGGCCAAGAGTTACATAGGGCCTCATATGGGCCGAAAGACGTTGTGGGCCATACATGGGCCAGAAGTGAAAACGGGCTGGAATCATATTGGATGGCCTAGATGACGCTACTGGGCCTAATTCGGATAGGGCGTAATGGGCCTTGAGTTAGCGGGCTGTAAATGGGCTATATGTGAACAGGCCGTTAACAGGCTTTCCATGGGCCGGCTCGCCACCTTTTGACCAAGTCAAATGGGCCGGCCTTTTCACAGGAATGGGCCTCTGTTGGGCCATGCCACGTGTCGACGTATCATAGGCGCCTATCTGACCCACTGACGAGCTGACACGTGTTTCATCCGGCCAATAAGAATTTTACACGTGGAAATTTCCCATTGGTCGGGGCTGTTAACGGGTTATCGGATCCAAAACCCGACCCGATAGCTTAACAGCGTTCCGTTATGGTGGATGCCACATGTCGGTCACCCTTGACGAAAGCACTTCTGTGACGCGCGATTTATCGTCATGGAAGTGGACACTTCCGTGATGATAATTTTGGTAATGTCATGGAACACTTCTACGACAACACAGGTATGACTATCTTGATTCTGTCATAAATTTGTCATTGATGTACATGCATGACAAAAAAAGCGACCTACTATGACAAACACGTATCATCACGGAAGTGTATTTTTTTTGTAGTGCTCTGCGTCGCCATCAACAAATTCACCAAGTGGGCAGAGGTGGATGCCGTCCGCACCATCCCGGCCGGCTCGGCCGTCAAGTTCATCAAGGGCCTCCTGAGCCGATTCGGGGTTCCTAATCGCATCATCACCGACAATGGCTCGCAGTTCACCAGCAACCTTTTCAAAACATATTGTGCTAACCTTGGAACGCAGATATGCTACGCCTCAATGGCACACCCCAGGAGCAATGGCCAAGCCGAGCGCGCTAATGCAGAAGTCCCGAGGAGCCTCAAGGCAAGAACGTTCAAGAAGAAGCTCGAGGCCTGTGGCACGGGATGGCTCGACGAGCTCCAGTCCGTGTTGTGGTCCATCCACACCACCGCGACCAAGCCGACGGGCGAGACCCCATTCTTCCTCGTCTACGGAGCTGAGGCGGTTCTCCCTCACGAGGTCAGGCATCGCTCCACACGAGTCTTGGCGTCTGATGTGGCATGCCAGGACGCCACGCGGGGGATGGACCTCGTGCTGAGGGAGGAACGCCACCGCCAGGCCTCGCTCCGAGCTGCGAGGTACCAGCAGGCGCTGTGGCGGTACCACTGCTGCAACGTTCGCCCCAGGACGCTCGAGGTGGGTGCTCTCCAGCGAAGGGCTGCATAAGCTCTCGCCCATATGTGGGAGGCCCGTTTAGGATCGCCGTGTCTCCAGGCCTAGCACCGCGCTCCTGGAGACGCAGGACGGGATCCCCATCTAGAATGCCTGGAACATCCAGCACCTCCGGGAGTTCAACCCATGAAGCAAGGCCCCACGCCTATGAAGGTCTCCGCTCATGACACTCTCACGTAATAACGAGTTGGGGTTGTACACGCCCCGAAGTCTCCTGAGGTCGCCCTGGGCCTCACGGGGGCTCCCACCCTCGTCCTAGTGGAGGCCCCATGTTCTGCGCTGGTGGGAAGACATGAAGACTAGTCTAGGTGCCGGACGTGGCTGTTCTTTGCTTGCTTTCCGTAGCTAGTTTTTGACTTCTTGAATGAATTTGGAGTTTCACGTCTTTCGTTCACCAGGGTTGGAATTTTCTCTCTTATTCATTCGCCTTTCTATCTTGCCCCAGGAAGAGCGGCAGTTGCCAGTCGCTCCTCCTCGCACATCTCGCACGTGGGGGCTAGGCTGGTGTGTCACCTGGGCTCGCCCGCAATCACACCTCGCCGAAGCCTCATTGCCCCAGGGCTCCAGTGTCCTTAATCCTCGTGAGACGCTCTCGAACAAGCTCGTGGGCACATGCACCCTCTTAAGTTCGTGCCTCCGGGCAGTGCGATGCGGTGTGCTAGCCACAACCAACCCATGCTTGGGGGCTCATGCGAGATAGGACGAGGCGCCTCGTGAGGCCTTTTAAAAAAGAAAGAGAAACTCTGCAGCTATACAACGTCTCCTAAGGATCGGTGGCTCTTGAGCCGCCGGGAAGGAAGCCTCAGGGGATATAGCAGGCAAGGTCCGCCCTCGCGACATGGGAGACTACCGCAAGCACATAGAGCTAAGTTACCCTGGACGCACCTAGTGGAAACACAAGTATCATGGCAAAACATCAAAGTGGCAAACATAACATAGTGGCGCAAGCACCGCAGTTCATTACACACCCCAGCAGTGCCCTCTAGTTTTTTCAAATGCAGGGAAAGGAAAGGAGAAACAAAAGTAGGCCACACAACCACAATAGCTCCCGAGGCCAGGCTCTAGCAACGCGTGGAGCTCAGTCCGAGCCCTCCTCCCGCTTCAACGGAGCATGGCGGCAAGATGGCCCTTCGCCTTCCCCGATCCGAGTCCGGCGGTGCGGTGGTTCATCATAGCCGCCACTACTGGTGCTCTCGGCGGAGGGGGAGCCACCGCTGCGGGAGGAGGCGTGACCATCGCCAAGGGCAAGCTCACCCTCATCGACGTTGCCGCCGTCGCCAAGGCCAAGCTCATCGTCGCTGCTGCCATCCTTGGGGCAGCTCCCCGTGCGGCGGCCGTCTTCCCCAAACACCCTCACGTAGAGGGTCGCGAGGCCATCATACTTGAAGTGGAGGGTGCATCTCCCGCTGAAAGCACAAGTGCTCCCTGGGTGATTTTGGTAATTAATGTCAACATATCTCTTGTTGGATTAATACCTTTATCTAGCATATTTCAGATGAGTTCAATAGTGTAGTGGCGTGGACAAGAGGATGTGGAACCCCTTCAAGATGCTAAGGACACAAGATTGGCAAAAGCTCAAGACTCTTCATTTTCATCTTAGTGATCCAAGATCACATTGAGTACATAGGAAAAGCCAATACTATTAAAAGGGGATGAGGTGTTGCTTAATGGCTTGCTTGCTCAAAATGCTTAGTGATATGCTCCAAAAGCCCTCAACCAGTTTCTCATTTCCACATATGTCCCAAACCAAAAGTCAAACTCAGCCCCATTGATTTGATCTATCCGGCGCCACCAAGTTCATTTGACATAGCCATTGCCAGAAACCCTAATCAATTTGGTCTCATCGATGGGATCTCGGTCTCATCGAGACGGGCTTGCAAACTCTATGTTACCTGTTGCAATAATTTCGGTCTCACTGAGATATGCAATCGGTCCCACCGAGTTTGCTTGACCAACTCTCTGTTTTTCTTATTACCAAAATCGGTCCCACCGAGTTTGTGTAATCGGTCAAACCGAGTTGAGGTTTTACCCTAACCCTAGCACATCGGTCCCACCAAAAATCCTAACGTTCACATTTCAAACTAAATCGGTCTGACTAAGTTTCATGATTCGGTCCCACCGAGTTTGGTAAATTGTGTGTAATAGTTAGATTTTGTGTGGAGGCTATATATACCCCTCTACCCATCCTTCATTCATGGAGAAGGCCATCAGAACGTGCCTACACTTCCAGCATACATTTTCTAAGAAAGAACCACCTACTCATGTGTTCAGACCAAGATATTCCATTCCAACCTCAAGAATCTTGATCTCTAGCCTTCCCCAAGTTGCTTTCCACTCAAATCATCTTTCAACCAAATCTAAATCTATGTGAGAGAGTTGAGTGTTGGGGAGACTATCATTTGAAGCACAAGAGCAAGGAGTTCATCATCAACACACCATCTATTACCTTTTGGAGAGTGGTGTCTCCTAGATTGGTTAGGTGTCACTTGGGAGCCTCCGTCAAGATTGTGGAGTTGAACCAAGGAGTTTGTAATGGCAAGGAGATCGCCTACTTTGTGAAGATCTACCCAAGTGAGGCAAGTCTTCATGGGCGATGGCCATGGTGGGATAGACAAGGTTGCTTCTTCGTGGACCCTTCATGGGTGGAGCCCACCATGGACTCACGCAACTGTTACCCTTCGTGGGTTGAAGTCTCCATCAACGTGGATGTATGATAGCACCACCTATCAGAACCACGCCAAAAATCTTCGTGTCTCTAATTGCGTTTGCACACTCCAATCCCATCCCTTTACTTTCTTGAAAGTTGCATTCTTTACTTTCCGCTGCTCATATACTCTTGTCATGCTTGCTTGAAATGTATTGTGAATGTTTAAACTTGTGCTAAAACTCCACCTTAACTTAAAGAATTTAAAAAACTGCTACTTTTCTTTGTTGAGGGTCTAATCACCCCCATCTAAACACCTCTTCTCGATCCTACAATTGGTATCAGAGCATTGGTCTACATTTCTTTGGTCTAAGCAACATTGGAGGAAGATGAGTGAGTCTACATTGGGGAGACTTAGACGTAGAGTGCCTATACTTGATGGAGAGTTCTTTCATGACTGGAAAATTGAGATGCTTGAGATTTTCAATGAATATCACTTGAACAAGTACATTACTACTCCTTGTGCGCGCCTTGTTGACCCCTTGCATCCTACCCTTGATGAGTCTATTAACATGATCCGTAATCTTAGAGCCATCAATTTAATCACTAGAGGATTACCTAGAAACTTGATTGCTAGCTTGCCCTCTCTTGATTGTGCTTACACCATATGGAGATTTCTTGAGGAAGAATTTCCACATTATTCCTTGCAAAACTTATATGAGATTCTTCACAAGTCTATTGCTTTGAGTAAGATGAATTCAATGATCCTAAGTTTGGTGATTGTATATTTAAGCTTACAAACCTCATGCGTGCCAAAGGAGATGTTGGAATCATTAGCAATATCATCTCTCAAGCCATTAGAATTCATAAAGATGAACATTGTGATGATCACTTATCTAATGAATCACTCTCTCTAGGAATTGATCCATCACAAGATGATAACCCACAAGTATAGGGGATCCCAACAGTTTTTGAGGGTAGAGTATTCAACCCAAATTTATTGATTCGACACAAGGGGAGCCAAAGAATATTCTCAAGTATTAGCAGTTGAGTTGTCAATTCAACCACACCTGAAAGACTTAATATCTGCAGCAAAATATTTAGTAGCAAAGTAGTATGGAAGTAACGGTAACGGTGGCAAAAGTAACAGTAGTAGTTTTTGTAGCAATTGTAACAGTAGCAACGGAAAAGTAACTAAGTAAAGATCAATATGTGAAAAGCTCGTAGGCAATGGATCAATCATGGATAATTATGTCAGATGTGATTCCTCATGCATCAGTTATAACATAGGGTGACATAGAACTAGCTCCAGTTCATCAATGTAATGTAGGCATGTATTCAGAATATAGTCATACGTGCTTATGGAAAAGAACTTGCATGACATCTTTTATCCTACCCTCCGGTGGTAGCGGGGTCCTATTGGAAACTAAGGGATATTAAGGCCTCCTTTTAATAGAGTACCGGACCAAAGCATTAACACTTAGTGAATACATGAACTCCTCAAACTATGTTCATCACCGGGAGTGGTCCCGATGAAGGAAATATGCCCTAGAGGCAATAATAAAGTTTTTATTTATATTTCCTTATATCATGATAAATGTTTATTATTCATTCTAGAATTGTATTAACTGGAAACTTAGTACATGTGTGAATACATAGACAAACAAAGTGTCACTAGTTTGCCTCTACTTGACTAGCTCGTTGAATCAATGATGGTTATGTTTCCTGACCATAGACATGAGTTGCCATTTTATTAACGGGATCACATCATTAGATAATGATGTGATTGACTTGACCCATCCATTAGCTTAGCATGATGATCGTTTAGTTTGTTGCTATTGCTTTCTCCATAACTTATATATGTTCCTATGACTATGAGATCATGCAACTCCCGAATACCGGCGGAACACTTTGTGTGCTACCAAACGTCACAACGTAACTAGGTGATTATAAAGGTGCTCTACAGGTGTCTCCGATGGTGTTTGTTGAGTTGGCATAGATCAAGATTAGGATTTGTCACTCTGATTGTCGGAGAGGTATCTCTAGGCCCTCTCGGTAATGTACATCACAATAAGCCTTGCAAGCAATGTAGCTAATGAGTTAGTTACAAGATGTAGCATTACAGAACAAGTAAAGGGACTTGCCAGTAACGAGATTGAACTAGGTATTGAGATACCAACGACCGAATCTTGGGCAAGTAACATAACGATGACAAAGGGAACAACGTATACCGTTATGCGGTTTGACCGATAAAGATCTTCGTAGAATATGTAGAAACCAATATGAGCATCCAGGTTCCGCTGTTGGTTAATGACCGGAGACATGTCTCGGTCATGTCTACATAGTTCTCGAACCCGTAGGGTCCGCACGCTTAACGTTCGGTGACGATAGGTATTATGAGTTTATGTGTTTTGATGTATCGAAGGTAGTTCGGAGACCCAGATTTGATCACGGACATTACGAGGAGTCTCAAAATGGTGAGACGTAAAGATCTATATATTGGAAGCCTATATTTGTAAATCGGAATGGTTCCGAGTGGTTCGGGCATTTTTTTGGAGTACCGGGAGGTTACCGGAACCCCCTGGGGAGTATATGGGCCTTATTGGGCCTTAGTGGAATAGAGGAGAGGGAAGGGAAGAGAGGGAGGCGCGCCCCCAAGCCCAATCCGAATTGGTAAGGGGGCCGGCCCCCCTTTCCTTCCTCCCTCTCTCCTCCTTCCTTCCTCTCCTACTCCTACTTGGAAGGGGCAATCCTACTCCCGGAGGGAGTAGGACTCCCCTAGGGCGCGCCATAGACAGGGCCGGCCCTCCTCCTCCTCCACTCCTTTATATACGGGGGAAGGGGGCACCCCATGAACACACAAGTTGATCATTGATCTTTAGCGGTGTGCGGTGCCCCCTCCACCATAATCCACCTCGGTAATATTGTAGCGGTGCTTAGGTGAAGCCCTGTTCCGGTAGCAACATCATCACCGTCATCACACCGTCGTGTTGACAGAACTCTCCCTCGAAGCTCTACTGGATCGTGAGTTCGCGGGACGTCACCAAGCTGAACATGTGCAGACCGCAGAGGTGTCGTACGTTCGGTGCAAGGATTGGTCGATCATGAAGACGTACAACTACATCAACCGCGTAGTCATAACGCTTCCGCTTACGGTCTACGAGGATACATAGACGATACTCTCCCTCTCGTTGCTATGCATCACCATGATCTTGCGTGTGCATATGATTTTTTTTGAAATTACTGCGTTCCCCAACAGTGTTATCAGAGCCAGGTTTATGTGTAGATGTTATATGCACGAGTTGAACACAAAGGAGTTGTGGGCGTGGGTATATACATATTGCTTGCCGTCACTAGTTGATTCTTGATTCAACGACATTGTTGGATGAAGCAGCCCAGACCGACATTACGCGTACGCTTACGCGAGACTGGTTCCACCGAAGGGCTTCGCACATAGGTGGCTAGTGGGTGTCTGTTTCTCCAACTTTACTTGAATCGGGTTCAATGAACAGAGTTCTTTCTGAAGATAAAAAAGCAATCACTATACCACGTTGTGGTTTTTGATGCGTATGTAAGAACATTTCTTGCTCAACCCGTAGCAGCCACGTAAAACTTGCAACAACAAAGTAGAGGACGTCTAACTTGTTTTTGCAGGGCATGTTGTGATGTGGTATGGTCAAGACGTGATGAGATATACATTGTTGTATGAGATGATCATGTTTTGTTAAAGTTGTCGGCAACTAGCAGGAGCCTTATGGTTGTCTCTTTATTGCATAAGATGCAAGCGCCATATAATTGCTTTACTTTATCGCTATGTGATAGCAATAGTTGCAAAAGCAATATTTGGTGAGACGACCATGTGACAACACTTGATAGAGATCAAGATGATGGAGATCATGGTGTCATGCCGGTGACAATAGAGATCATGATGGTGTTTTGGAGATGGAGATCAAAGGCACAAGATGATGATGGCCATATCATGTCACATATTTTGATTGCATGTGATGTTTATCCTTTATGCATCTTATTTTTCTTAGTTCGGTGGTAGCATTATAAGATGATCTCTCACTAAATTTCAAGGTATAAGTGTTCTCCCTGAGTATGCACCGTTGCGACAGTTCATCGTGCTGAGACACCACATGATGATCAGGTGTGATAAGCTCTACATTCACATACAATGGATGCAAGCCAGTTTTGCACACGCGGAATACTCAGGTTAAACTTGACGAGCCTAGCATATGCAGATATGGCCTCGCAACACTGGAGACCGAAAGGTCGAGTGTGAATCATATAGTAGATATGATCAACATAGTGATGTTCACCATTGAAAACTACTCCATCTCACGTGATGATCGGACATGGTTTAGTTGATTTGGATCACATGATCATTTAGATGACTAGAGGGATGTCTATCTAAGTGGGAGTTCTTAAATAATATGATCAATTGAACTTTGATTTATCATGAACTTAGTCCTGATAGTATTTTCATATCTATGTTGTAGATCAATGGCTTGCGATGTAGCTCCCCATTTATTTTTTGATATGTTCCTAGAGAAAAATAAGTTGAAAGATGATAGTAGCAATGATGCGGACTGGGTCCTTGATCTAAGGATTATCCTCATTGCTGCATAGAAAAATTATGTCCTCGATGCACCGCTAGGTAAAAGACCTATTGCAGGAGCAGATGCACGTGTTATGAACGTTTGACAAAGCTCAGTATGATGACTACTTAATAGTTTAGTGCACCATGCTTTACGGCTTAGAACCGGGACTTTAAAAACGTTTTGAACACCACGGAACATATAAGATGTTCTAAGAGTTTAAATTGGTATTTCATACTCATGCCCATGTCGAGAGGTATGAGACCTCTGACAAGTACTTTGCCTACAAGATGGAGGAGAATAGCTCAATCAATGAGCATGTGCTCAGAATGTCTGAGTACTACAATTGCTTGAATCAAGTGGGAGTTAATCTTCCCAATAAAATAGTGATTGACAGATTTCTCTAGTCACTATCACCAATTTATTGGAACTTCGTGATGAACTATAATATGCAAGGGATGACGAAAGTAATTCCCAAGCTCTTCGCGATGCTGAAATCAGCAAAGGTAGAAATCAAGAAAAGTATCAAGTGTTGATGGTTGGCAAGACCACTAGTTTCAAGTAAAAGGGCAAGGGAAAGAAAGGGAACTTCAAGAAGAATGGCAAGCAAGTTGCCACTCCCATGAAGAAGCCCAAAGCTAGACTCAAGCCTGAAACTGAGTGCTTCTACTGCAAAGGAAATGGACACTGGAAGTGGAACTGCCCTAGATACTTGGCAGATAAGAAGGATGGCATACTGAACAAAGGTATATTGGATATACATGTTATTGATGTGTACTTTACTAGTGTTTATAGAAACCCCTTGGTATTTGATACTAGTTCAGTTGCTAAGAGTAGTAACTCGAAACGGGAGTTGCAAAATAAACAGAGACTAGTTAAGGGCGAGGTGATGATGTGTGTTGGAAGTGATTCCAAGGTTGATAAGATCACCATCACACACTCCCTTTACCTTCGGGATTAGTATTGAACCTAAAATAAATGTTATTTGGTGTTTGCATTGAGCATGAATATGATTGGATCATATTTATTGCAATACGATTATTCATTTAAGTCAAAGAATAATTGTTGTTCTATTTACATGAATAAAACCTTCTATGGTCATACACTCAATATAAATGGTTTATTGAATCTCGATCGTAGTGATACACATATTCATAATATTGAAGCCAAAAGATGCAAAGTTAATAATGATGGTGCAAGTTATTTGTGGCACTACCGTTTAGGTCATATTGGTGTAAAGTGCATGAAGAAACTCCATGCTGATGGGCTTTTGGAATCACTTGATTATGAATCACTTGATGCTTGCGAACCATGCCTCATGGGCAAGATGACTAAGACTCCGTTCTCTGGAACAATGGAGCGAGCAACTGTATTATTGGAAATAATACATACTGATGTATGTGGTCCGATGAGTGTTGAGGCTTGCGGCGGGTATCGTTATTTTCTGACCTTCACAGATGATTTGAGCAGACATGGGTATATCTACTTGATGAAACATAAGTCTGAAACATTTGAAAAGTTCAAAGAATTTCATAGTGAAGTGGAAAATCATTGTAACAAGAAAATAAAGTTTCTGCAATCTGATTGTGGAGGAGAATATTTGAGTTACGAGTTTGGTCTTCATTTGAAGCAATGCAAAATAGTTTCGCAACTCACGCCACATGGAACACCACAGCGTAATGGTGTGTCAGAACGTCATAACCGTACTTTATTAGATATGGTGCAATCTATGATGTCTCTTACCCATTTATCACTATCGTTTTGGGGTTATGCATTAGAGACAGTTGCATTCACGTTAAATAGGGCACCATCTAAATCCGTTGAGACGACGCCATGTGAACTATGGTTTAGCGAGAAACCTAAGATGTCGTTTCTTAAAGTTTGGGGCTATGATGCTCATGTGAAAAAGTTTCAACCTGATAAGCTCGAACCCAAATCGGAGAAATGCGTCTTCATAGGATACCCAAAAGAAACTGTTGGGTACACCTTCTATCACAGATCCGAAGGCAAGATCTTTGTTGCTAAGAGTGGATCCTTTCTAGAGAAGGGGTTTCTCTCGAAAGTAGTGAGTGGGAGGAATGTAGAACTTGATGAGGTAATTGTACCTTCTCCCGAATTGGAGAGTAGTTCATCACAGAAATCAGTTCTTGTGATTCCTACACCAATTAGTGAGGAAGCTAATGATGATGATCATGAAACTTTAGATCAAGTTACTACCGAACCTCGTAGGTCAACCAGAGTATGGTCCGCACTAGAGTAGTACGGTAATCCTTTCTGGATGTCATGTTACTTGACCATGACAAACCTACGAACTATGAGGAAGCGATGATGAGCCCAGATTCTGTGAAATGGCTTGAAGCCATGAAATCTGAGATGAGATCCATGTATTAGAACAAAGTCTGCACTTTGATTGATTTTCCCGTTGATCGGTGAGCCATTAAAATAAATGGATTTTAAAAGAGGAAGACGGATGCTGATAGTAGTGTTACTATCTACAAAGCTCGAATTGTCGCAAAATGTTTTTGACAAGTTCAAGGTGCTGACTACGATGAGATTTTCTCACTCGTATCGATGCTTAAAAGTCTGTCCGAATCATATTAGCAGTTGCCGCATTTTATGAAATCTTGCAAATGGATGTCAAAACTGCATTCCTTAATTGATTTCTTAAAGAAGAGTTGTATATGATGCAACTAGAAGGTTTTGTCGATCCTAAAGGTGCTAACAAAGTGATCAAGCTCCAGCGATCCATCTATGGACTGGTGCAAGCATCTCGGAGTTGGAATATATGCTTTGATAAAGTGATCAAAGCATATGGTTTTATATAGACTTGCGGTGAAGCCTGTATTTACAAGAAAGTGAGTGGGAGCACTACAATATTTCTGATAAGTATATGTGAATGACCTATTGATTGATCGGAAATAATGTAGAATTTTCTGGAAAGCATAAAGGAGTGTTTGAAAAAAGTTTTTCAAAGAAAGACCTTGATGAAGCTACTTACATATTGAGCATCAAGATCTATAGAGATAGATCAAGACGCTTGATATATTTTCAATGAGTACATACTTCGACAAGATTTATAAGTAGTTCAAAATGGAAAAGTCAAAGAAGGAGTTCTTACCTGTGTTGCGAGGTGTGAAGTTGAGTAAAGACTCAAAACACGACCACAGCAGAAAATAGAAAGAGAATGAAAAGTCATTCCCTATGCCTCAGTCATAGGTTCTATAAAATATGCTATGTTGTGTACCAGACCTATTGTATACCTCACCATAAGTATGTCAAGAGGGTACAATAGTGATCTAGGAGTGGATCACTGGGCAGCGGTCAAAAATATCCTTAGTGGAATAAGGAAATGTTTCTCGGTTATGGAGGTGACAAAGAGTTCGTCGTAAGGAGTTACGTCGATGCAAGCTTTGACACCGATCTGGATGACTCTAAGTCTTGATCTAGATACATATTGAAAGTGGGATCAATTAGCTAGAGTAGCTCCGTGCAGAGCATTGTAGACATAGAACATTTGCAAAATACATACGGCTCTGTATGTGGCAGACCCGTTGACTAAATTTCTCTCACAAGCAAAATATGATCACTCTTTGGGTGTTAATCACATAGCGATGTGAACAAGATTATCGACTCTAGTAAACCCTTTGGGTGTTAGTCACATGGAGATGTGAACTAATCACATAAAGATGTGAACTATTGGTGTTAAATCACATGGCGATGTGAACTAGACTATTGACTCTATTGCAAGTGGGAGACTGAAGGAAATATGCCCTAGAGGCAATAATAAAGTTGTTATTTATATTTCCTTATGTCATGATAAATGTTTATTATTCATGCTAGAATTGTATTAACCGGAAACTTAATACATGTGTGAATACATAGACAAACAGAGTGTCACTAGTATTCCTCTAATTGACTAGCTCGTTGAATCAATGATGGTTATGTTTCCTGGCCATAGACATGAGTTGTCATTTTATGTAGCGACCCGACCTCAGATGGTCAAGTCTCTGTGCTTTAGTGTCATCCCTGGATCGGTAATGCTAACACACAGTACTCGAGGATTTATAACAGAGTAGCAATCACACACTTATTACATTGAAAAGTCTAAAAGAGAACTTAATACAATAATATGGCTTAAGGCCATCTAATGCGATAACAGCGGAAGGCTTGGAAGATAAAGTGAGTCCATCAACTCCAACGGCATAGCTGAGCTGCACGGCAACGACCTAACGAACCTTATTCCTCGTCTGAAAAGTCTGCAACATAATACGTTGCAGCCCAAAAATGGGTCAGCACATGGAATATGCTGGCAATATAACACAGTAGAGCAGAAACAGAACAATGCTATCACTACATGCATATATGGCTGGTGGAAAGCTCTATGGTTACAGTTTTTTGCGAAAAGCCAATTTTTTCCTACAACAAAGGAATAGATTTTTATTTAACTATCATGGTGGTTTAAACATCATTGAGAAGGTACCCCCAACTCAATCCCAATTAAAGTGATTAACAACCCAACAATATTAATTAAACATGGTGAGATACATGTGATAACCCAAGTACTAGATACTCAAGAATTGTCCATAACCGGGGACACGGCTAACCATGATTAGATTGTACACTTTGCAGAGGTTTGCACACTTTCCCCCACAAGACTCGATCGCCTCTGTTGGATTTCTCGCACTACATGGTGTTTGAGAAACGGATGACCGAGACACAGTCTTTCAGAAACGTTAACTCTCTACTCCGGGTAGACCATACCAAACCTACAAAACCCACTACCTGCTGATCTACCTCTTCAAGAGCTTCACGTCACTTACTCAACTATGCTAGAGCCCATAATAGCTTGTGGCTGCACGCGGAAGTTTCTAGCATGAATCATCTCAGTTCCCTTTGAGCCTGGGTGGCGGTCCATAGGAAGATCTCACGGGTACCCCAGGATTTCCAAAAAAACAGACTACACTGGGTTCCCCAGGTGCCTCAATCCACCCAGTTGTTTGATTAAGTTGCCACCTTAAGTTGAACCATTAATTAACATTCTCACAGCTGTCATGAATTTCACTCAAACCCAAACCACGTCTACGAGCATAGCATAGCAATATAAGCAATACGTAGAAGTAACTCCCAAGGGTTTGAATATAACAGGGCAATAGGTTCTACCTCTGCAACTACTTCCCAACCCACAAGTTAATGACATCCTAATCATGGAATGTTTGAGGATATGAACTAATGCATAAAAACTGGGTGATAAAGGGACATGATCAAAGTGTTACTTCACTTGCTGACGATCCGCGAATCCTAGAGACTTGTAGTAACACGCTTCGCACTACGGGAATTCTATCGCAAGCAAACAATAACATACATAAGTAACAAGAAACGATGCACAGGCAAAACTCAAATAAGAGAGGTTGACCAGAAAGTTCAACTTAGGAACTCCGGTACGCAAAAAGAATCAAAGCAAACGGAGCAACGAAACTCAAACGGCGAAAGAAAGAAGCTTTGTTTACTAATCTGAAACTAGGTCAAATTTTACAGTAACAAAAACTTGTTTGAGTTGGTTAAACGGAAAGAGGGTTTCGAGACGAAACTCCAGGCGCTTGAATCACCTAATTCCGATAAACAAGCGAAAAGATAAACAAAAACTAAGATCGGATTAGAAATCGCGATCAGAAAAATCGCGAAATAAATCCGATAAAAGAAAACTGACGAACAGACTAACGAATGAGCGTTCGTTAGCTGTATCTAACGGGCGAAGAACCGTTTGTTAAAACAAACGTTCGGACGAACGTCCGCTAACTAGAAGAACCAAGAAAAACCGGCGAATCCAATAAAACGGATCTAGGGTTTCTAAAAAACCGAATGGTCTTTATAAAAAAACCGGCAGCGGGGCGCGGCGGCTACCGCCAGCGGGAGGTCCGGCGAGGCGAGGCAGCGGCTTGCGGCACGGCGGTCTAACACCCCGGATATGATTTACCTAATATGTATCCAACTCTTGCCATTTCCGGCGTTAAGTTATTTTATTTTCTCGGGTTCGGGTCTTTGTCTCCGTGTGTTGTTATCGTTGTCATGCATCTCATATCATGTCATCATGTACATTGCATTTGCATACAAGTTTGTCTCATGCATCCGAGCATTTTCCCCGTTGTCCGTTTTGCATTCCGGCGCTTCGTTCTCCTCCGATGGTCATTTCTACCTTTCTTTCGTGTGTGGGGATTAAACATTTCCGGATTGGACCGGGACTTGCCAAGCGGCCTTGGTTTACTACCGGTAGACCGCCTGTCAAGTTTCGTACCATTTGGACTTCGTTTGATGCTCCAACGATTAACCGAGGGATCGAGAAGGCCTCGTGTGTGTTGCAGCCCAACACCCCTCCATTTTGGCCCAAAACCCACCAAAACCTTATCCATCATCTAGTGCGTTTGATCATGATCGCGTGGCCGAAAACCACACCTCATTTGGACACTCCTAGCTCCCTCTACCTCTATATATAGACCCCCCCTCCTTCTAACCCTAAAAAAAATTACCTCCGCCGCCGCCGGACACGTCCGGACGGCGCCGAACGTGTCCGCCGCCTCGGCCGACCTATCCGCGCGCGCCATGTGGCCCGACCGCGCCCACTTCACCGCCTCCCACCGCCGGCCAGCGAGGGCCCGAGGCCGGC
>NC_057797.1:568357177-568366708 GCF_018294505.1 Triticum aestivum | reverse complement strand
GAGGCCGGCCCTCCCCGCCGACCGCGCGGGCCAAATCCGCCGCGCCCCGCCACCTCTTCTTCTCCGCCGCGCCGCCGCCTCCTTGCCTGGCGCCGGTCGCCGCCCGAGTTCCGACGAACTCCGGCTCCAGCTCCGCCGCTCCTCCGTGGCCCTCCATCCCGCCGGCCGCCGCCCCTCGACGCCGGTGAGCGTCCGGTGCCGACCGGCCTCGCCTCCCCGCCCGGATCCGGCCGCCCCGACATCTCCGGTGAGTTCTTCCTCAACGCCGGCGAGAAATCCGGCCATCCTCGTAAAGCGTGCCGGCTAGATCTGGATCTGGGAATAGATCGGGTTGACTTTTTGCCCGAAACCCTAATTATTTTGGCTATGTTGATCGCATCGTAACTTTGCATCCGTAGCTCCATTTTGGGCATATAGCATATCAAAATGTTCATCTCAGAGAGTACATCATTTCATCTGATTGCATCATTTTCATTTGAGTTCATCTTGATGCCCTAAATGCTGTTGGAAGAGTGCTATTTGAGATAATTGTCAGATCTGCTGCTCCAATTGGATATTTGTCATTTTTGCTATAATTATTGTGTGCATGATATGCCCGTGAGCTCTACATGTGTTTTGTTATATGTTTTTCCATCTATCCAAAGGTGCAACCCATGTATTTTTGTGATGTGTGTGGTGACTAGCACAAGTTTGCAAAGTGCAGCATTCGTTAATGCTGATTTCAGGGACTTAGCATTTCCACTAAGTCCTTGATCTGTTTATCTCATTAGGGCATATGTTCATGTTGTTTCCTAATGGTCCGTGCCTCTTTTGAGGATGATCAGTAAGGATGTTTTGTTAATCTTGTAGTGCTTTATCCATCCATATCTTTGTTTGCAATTATGGAGCACCCTAGCTTGAGTCAATCGAGCTCTACTTTTGCCATTTCGTGAATCTGGGCAGATTGTCTACTTGTTAGCAATTTTGCCGAGGATGTTGTAGTTGATCCGTGCATGCTATGTTATTGTTCTTGCCATTTCTAGCTTGCATTTTGTGTATTCTTGATGGGTGTATACTTAGATTGTCATGATTTTCTCTCTAGTGAGTGCATCGAGCTCGTAAACATGCCTACTTGATATCTGTTTTCAGCATGCTCCAGTTTTCACTAAGTCTGAGAACTGATTATGTTTTTGCCATGTTCACATGCTTGCAAATGTATTTTCTGATCCCTTTTGGCTCAAGGTCACTAAGGGTCTTTTGTTAAGCTCTTTGAGTAGCTCCATGCCATGCTTTACTTTGCCATGTTCAGATCCTGTAGCATATTGTTTTCATGCTCCAAAGAGTGCTATCTGATCTGAAATTCCAGACAAGTGTTAATTTCACCAAGTCTGAGATCTGTTTGCCAAATGCATTTTTGCCATGCTTATTTGAACCTGTTAATGGATGAATTGGCCGTAGCTCAGTGCTAGTCTTTTGTTAAGCATCATGAATGGATCCCTTCCATGTATTTTGTTGTCATGTTTGGGTGCTATAGCATGTTCATCTTGTTGCATTTAGATGGCTACTTGCTATAAATCGCAGAACGTGGTCATATTTGAATCGATTGCCATTTCCAAACCGTAACTCCGATTCCGGTGATCTTTATATCATTTTCAAGCGATTTCATCTCATCTTTCCAGTGGCACACTTGGATTCTCAAGTTGAGGCCAGGTTCATTCATTCCTTGTCAAATCTTGCATAGGCATCACATATTGCATCCCGCATAGCATACCATCTTTGCATCATGTTGTTTGAGTTTGTACGTGGTTGATTGTGTCCTTGTTGCTTGTTTGGGTAGAGCCGGGAGACGAGTTCGCTAACGAGGAGCCCGTAGTTTGCTTTCGAGGATCCAGTCAACTCTGACAACTTTGTAGGCAAGATGATCATACCCTCGAAATCACTACTATCTTTGCTTTGCTAGTTGCTCGCTCTTTTGCTATGCCATGCTACGATGCCTACCACTTGCTTTCAAGACTCCCAAATTGCCATGTCAATCCTCTAACCCTCCATGTCCTAGCAAACCGTTGATTGGCTATGTTACCGCTTTGCTCAGCCCCTCTTATAGCATTGCTAGTTGCAGGTGAAGATTGGAGACAGTTCCTTGTTGGAACAGTATTTACTTGTTGGTATATCATTATATTGCCATGTTATATTAATGCATCTATATACTTGGTATAGGGTGGAAGGCTCGGCCTCTCGCCTAGTGTTTTGTTCCACTCTTGCCGCCCTAGTTTTTCGTCATATCGATGTTATGTTCCCGGATTTTGCGTTCCTTACGCGGTTGGGTTATAATGGGAACCCCTTGATAGTTCGCCTTGATTAAAGCTATTCCAGCAATGCCCAACCTTGGTTTTGCCATTTGCCACCTAGCCTCTTTTTCCTTGGGTTTCCGGAGCCCGAGGGTCACCTTATTTTAAACCCCCCAGGCCAGTGCTCCTCTGAGTGTTGGTCCACCTGTCAGCTGCCGGTGGCCACCAGGGGCAACTCTGGGCTGGCCTACCCGTACCTAAGACAATCTGAGTGTGCCCTGGGAAAGAGATATGTGCAGCTCCTATCAGGATTTGTCGGCACATTCGGGCGGTGTTGCTGGATTTGTTTTAACTTGTCAAAGTGTCTCGAAGAACCGGGATACCGAGTCTGATCGGAACGTCTCGGGAGGAGGTCTATTCCTTCGTTGACCGTGAGAGCTTGTCATGGGCTAAGTTGGGACTCCCCTGCAGGGATTTGAACTTTCGAAAGCCGTGCCCGCGGTTATGGGCAGATTGGAATTTGTTATTGTCCAGTTGTAGATAACTTGAACCTTAACTTAATTAAAATGAATCAATAGTGTGAGTTACCGTGATGGTCTCTTCTCGGCGGAGTCCGGGAAGCGAACACGGTGTTGAAGTAATGCTTGCCGTAGGATGCTCTTTTAGTTACTCGTTCACGCTTTGCCTCCTCTTCTCGCTCTCTTTTGCGAACAGGATAGCCACCATACATGCTAGTCGCTTGCTGCAGCTCCATATATATTTCCTTGCCTTTCCTATTAAGCTTAAATAGTCTTGATTGCGAGGGTGCGAGATTGCTGAGTCCCTGTGGCTCATAGATTACTATTAAACCTGATGCAGGGCCTGATGATTCCGTTCCAGATGACGCGCTTGAGCTCAAGTGGGAGTTCGACGAGGACTCACGCCGATACTACGTGTCTTTCCCTGATGATCAGTAGTGGTGCCCAATTGGGGCGATCGGGACCGTGTCGCATGTTGGGTTTATCTTTTATTTTGGCGCCGTAGTCGGGCCATGAGTGTTTGAATGTTGTAATGCTATTTATGTACTTTGATTGACGTGGCGAGTGTAAGCCAACTATGTTCCTTCCCCTTTTATTACTTATATTACATGGGATGTTGTGAAGATTGCCTAACTTGCGACATTGCTTTCAATGCGGTTATGCCTCTAAGTCATGCCTCGACACGTGGGAGATATAGCCGCATCAAGGGCGTTAAAAGTTGGTAATCAGAGCCTTCCCTGATTTTAGGAGCCCCCACTGATTGATCATTTTTAGCAGTCATTGTTGAGTCTAGAAAAAATGTTTTTGAGTCATTTAGGAATTATATATCGGAGAGTTTAGGAGTTCTTTTTTACTTCCCAGTCTCCTCATCGCTCTGGTAAGGCATCCTGGCGTAGAGTTTTGACTCTTCTCTTCTCAAATTTCACTAAAAAAAATTTATGATCACGCGGGTATCTTGGAATCGTTCCGATGGTTTTGTGACGAGAACATTGTTCTTGGTGCCTCCTGTCTTTAGGGGTTGTGGCAGTGTCCCGGGGAGTTGAGCTCCGAGGTGTTGTCGTCAAAATTTTATCGTTGCAGTTCTGGAACACCTGAGTTTAGTACGCCGACATCGAAAATCTCTTTTATGCAGTTCGCTGGTGAAATAACCTCGACGCCACCCAGTACTGGGGTGGGAGTTCAGGAGTATCGCCATAACTTGTATAACGGATGCTTTTCGAAGGTTGAGGTAGATTTTTTCCGAAGTTTTTCTCGGTTATGTGTTGAAGGATGGATACAGCTGGATGTAGGATTTGCTAGTTTTGGGTGAGATATTATGCTTCCCCTGTATCCCCAACACCTGATTGCATAACCGGAAAGGTTCGGGAGTTTCATAGGTGGGAATTCTTGTAGCTCTAGTTCTTCTTCCATGGATATTTGGTTTGAGATTCGGATTTCTTACCGAGTATTCGTTCTTGATCCGTACCTTGTTGATTTATTCCTCTACCTAAATTCTAAGTGGCTTCTCAATTTATGGATATGTGACCATTTCAAGTGGAATGCATTCGTTCATTTTGTTCGGATGTGAAGACTATATGTTGCAATTTTCATTCCGTTGGATTCAGCTTCAATATTTGCCTATCAATGTGCTAATGGATGTCAACCTCTTCAGGATGGCTCCTCCAACACGCACGACTCCGAATCCTGATCCGCCACCACCTCCACCTCCTCCGGAGGCATGGCAAGCTGTGATGGCTGCAACCAATGCAAACACGCAGTTGATCATGCAAATTATTCAAGAGTGCAATCAAGTGAACCAAGGCAACCAAGGCAACAATCAGAATCACTTTGCTACACTCAACCAGTTCCTTGCAAATAAGCCAAAGACTTTCAGCAAATGTGTTGAGGCAACTGATGCTGACGATTGGCTAGTGGACTTGTGCAAGCATTTCGAGTGCAGTAACGTCAGGCCTGAGGACTTTGTCAAGTTTGCTTCCTTCGAACTCAAAGACCAAGCTGCAGAGTGGTTCCAACAGTACAAGGATTCCAGAGGAGGACGTGTGATTACCTAGGATGAATTCCATCAAGATTTCAAAGCTCATCATATCCCTCAGAGCGTGGTTGAAAGTAAGCGTGAGGAATTCCGCAACCTAAAGCAAGGCTCTTTGTCTGTCTATGACTACAACAAGTTGTTCCAGAAGCTCGCCTGCTTTGCTATGCAGGACGTCCCTGATGAGAAGAGCATGATATACCAGTTCGGGGGTGGTCTCAGAGAAGAAATCCAGCTAGCTCTTGTTCTCTTTGAGCCCTTGAGGTACGATGAGTTCTACAACATGGCATTGAAGCAAGAGGCCGCTCAACTGAGATGTGATGCTTCCAAGAAGCGAGTCAGAGATGCTACCCCTTATTCCTCTACTCAAGTGGCCAAGCAGCAGAAGTATTGGCTTCCTCATCCTCCGTTTCGTCAGCCGTACCAGAAGAGCAAAGGTGGCAGTGGATCTTCCCACCCACCCAACCCTGGCTTTCAGAACAAGACTTCGTCTCAAGCTCCAAGATCGAGTGCTCACACCGTCCGCTTTGAGAGGTCACGTGCAACAAGTGCCAACAGAAGGGCCATTATGCCAACAATTGTTTCAATCAGAGGCGTCTTCCTCCTCCTCCTCCTGTGAGATCGGCAAGTACAGCTATGGTCAAGCATAACCCCAAGCACGCCAAGGTCAACTTGATGAATGCAGTTCAGGCAGAGGACTCGTCAGATGTCATCATGGGTAACCTTCATGTTAATGATATTCCAGCTAAAGTTCTTTTTGACACGGGTTCATCGCATTGTTTCATCTCGAGACCGTTTACATCTAAGCATGGTTTGGCTTTGCAAATTTTGCCTAGTCCATTAGCAGTTGTCTCTCCCGATAGGCGCATGCATGCTAACTCCATTGCTCCAGATGTTACCATCACTTTGGGTGACTACAAATTTCTATCTTCTCCAACGGTTCTTGGTGACTCGGATATTGATCTTATTCTCGGAATGGATTGGCTTTCTAAGCACAAGGCTCAGCTTGATTGTGCAGCCAGGCAGATTCAATTGACTCATTCGTCTGAGGATGTAATTGTCTTTGCCGCTCGTGATGATACCATCCGTGTGTTTTTTCTCAATGAGAAGGGTGAACTGGATGCTATCTCGTAGATTCCAGTCGTTTGCGAATATCAAGACGTCTTTCCAGAAGAGCTTCCAGGAATGCCTCCGCACCGGCCAGTTGAATTCGTCATTGATCTTGAACCTGGCACGGAACCAGTGTGCAAGCGTCCTTACAAGCTCGGACCTGAAGAGTTGAAGGAGCTGGAGAAGCAACTCGATATTCAAGAGAGAATGGGTCTCATTCGGCCTAGTTCTTCTCCGTGGGGTTGTGGTGTTCTTTTTGTGAAGAAGAAGGATTGAACGGACCGACTTTGTGTTGATTATCGTCCATTGAACAAGAAGACTATCCAGAACAAATACCCACATCCCAACATCAACGAGCTGTTCGAACAACTCAAAGGTGCTCAAGTATTCTCCAAGCTTGATCTCCGTATGGGTTATCATCAGATTTGAGTCCGTGAGCAAGATATTCCCAAAACGGCTTTCAGGACAAGCTATGGTTCATATGAATACACTATCATGTCTTTTGGCCTCGTCGACGCTCCTCCGACGTTCTCTCGCATGATGAACTTCTTCTTCAACGCCTACACCAATGACTTTGTTTTGGTCTATCTCGACGACATTCTGGTTTTCTCGAAGAACAAGGAAGATCATGCCAAGCACTTGCGTTTGGTACTCGATAAGCTGAGGGAACACCAGTTCTACGCCAAGTTCTCCAAGTGCGAATTTTGGCTCGATGAGGTTCTTTATGTTGGTCATATCATCTCTGCCAAGGGCATTGTGGTAAATCCTGAGAAGGTGTCTGCAATTGTGAATTGGGAACCTCCTCAGAACGTGAAGCAACTCCGTAGCTTCCTCGGTCTCGCAAGCTACTGTCGAAGATTCGTTGAAAACTTTTCTAAGATCGCGAAGCCTCTCTCAAATCTTCTCCAGAAGCACGTCAAGTACGTTTGGTCTCCGGAGTGTGACATTGCTTTCAACACTTTGAAAGAGAAATTGGTCACCGCTCCAGTTCTGACTCCGCCTGATGAATCCAAACCGTACGAGGTCTTTTGCGATGCCTCTATCCAAGGTCTCGGCGCAGTGTTGATGCAAGATAAGAAAGTTGTGGCTTATACCTCTCGCCAGTTGAAGCCCAATGAGAAGAACTACCCCACGCATGACCTCGAGTTGGCGGCAGTTGTGCATGCTCTTTTGACTTGGAGACATCTCTTATTGGGAAGAAAAGTGGACATTTTCACTGATCACAAGAGTCTCAAGTACATCTTCACTCAGCCTAATCTCAACCTCAGGCAAACTCGATGGGTCGAAATGATTCAAGAGTATAATCCGAGTATCGATTATACTCCAGGCAAGGCCAATGTGATTGCTGACACATTGAGAAGGAAGGCGTATTGCAACAGTCTGATTCTCAAGCATTATCAACCCGAGCTTTGTGAAGCTTTCCGCAAACTTAATCTGCAAGTTGTTCCTCAAGGTTTCCTCGTCAACCTTCAAGTCTCTCCTACCTTGGAAGACCAGATTCGCCAAGCTCAGCTTCTTGATGCTATGGTGAAAAAGGTGAAGATTGGGATTGCCAAGAGTCAACCCAAGTACAAGTGCTACCGCCTTGATGACAAGGACACTCTCTTCTTCGAGGATCGTATTGTTGTGCCCAAAGGTGACCTTCGTAAATTGATCATGAACGAGGCTCACAATTCTCTTCTCTCCATCCATCCTGGGAGCACGAAGATGTATCAGGACCTCAAGCAGGCTTATTGGTGGACTTGAATGAAGCGCGAGATTGCTCAGTTTGTGAATGAATGTGATGTCTGCAGAAGAGTTAAGGCAGAACACCAAAGGACAGCGGGTCTCCTCCAACCTCTTGCCATTCCAGAATGGAAGTTTGACCACATTGAGATGGACTTCGTGACTGGGTTTCCAAAGTCCAAACGTGGCAATGATGCTATATTCGTTGTCATCGACAAGCTCACTAACGTGGCTCACTTTCTGCCTATCAAAGAGTCAATCAATGCAGCTCAATTGGCGGAACTCTACACCTCTCGAATTGTCTCTCTGCACGGTATTCCTCAAGTGATCTCTTCAGACCGTGGCATCATCTTTACCTCCAAGTTTTGGGATTCTTTTTAGAAGGCCATGGGCACCAACATCTGCTTCAGCATAGCTTTCCATCCTCAAACTAGCGGTCAAGTCGAGCGTGTCAACCAGATTCTTGAAGATATGCTCAGGGCTTGTGTGATCTCCTTCGGCATGAAGTGGGAGGATTGTCTTCCTTATGCTGAATTCTCCTACAACAACAGTTTTCAAGCAAGTTCGGGCAAGGCCCCATTTAAAATTCTGTATGGCAGGAAGTGTCGTACCCCTCTCAACTGGTCTGAAACCGGTGAACGTCAGCTTTTGGGTAATGACTTAATCACAGAGGCGGCGGAAATGTGCAAAGTCATTCGAGATAACCTCAAAGCAGCCCAATCCCGCCAGAAGAGCTACTATGATAGTAAGCACCGTGATTTGGCTTTCGAGATCGGACATCATGTTTACCTCCACGTCTCTCCAATGAAAGGTACTCGTTGCTTCGGTATCAAAGGGAAGCTTGCCCCTAGATACGTGGGACCTTTCAAGATCGTCAGCAAGAGAGGCGATCTCGCCTATCAACTCGAGCTTCCTTCAAACTTTGCAAATGTGCATGACGTGTTCCATGTCTCTTAGCTCCGAAAGTGCTTCAAGACTCCTGACCGCACCGTCAACTTCGAGGACATTGAGCTCCAAGAAGATCTCTCTTATCATGAGCACCCCGTTGTTATTCTTGAAGAGACTGAACGCAAGACTCGCAACAAGTCGATTAAATTCCTCAAAGTCAAGTGGTCACACCATTCCGACCATGAAGCTACCTGGGAACGCGAGGATCACCTCTGTTCTGAGTACTCGGCGTTCTTTCAGTCCTAGATCTCGGGACGAGATCCTTTCATAGTGGTGGAGTGTTGTAACACCCCGGATATGATTTACCTAATATGTATCCAACTCTTGCCATTTCTGGCGTTAAGTTATTTTATTTTCTCGGGTTTGGGTCTTTGTCTCCGTGTGTTGTTATCGTTGTCATGCATCTCATATCATGTCATCATGTGCATTGCATTTGCATACATGTTCGTCTCATGCATCCGAGCATTTTCCCCGTTGTCCGTTTTGCATTCCGGCGCTTCGTTATCCTCCGGTGGTCATTTCTACCTTTCTTTCGTGCGTGGGGATTAAACATTTCCGGATTGGACCGAGACTTTCCAAGCGGCCTTGGTTTACTACCGATAGACCGCCTGTCAAGTTTCGTACCATTTGGACTTCGTTTGATGCTCCAACGGTTAACCGAGGGACCGAGAAGGCCTCGTGTGTGTTGCAGCCCAACACCCCTCCATTTTGGCCCAAACCCCACCAAAACCTTCTCCATCATCTAGAGCGTTTGATCACGATCGCGTGGCCGAAAACCGCACCTCATTTGGACACTCCTAGCTCCCTCTACCTCTATATATAGACCCCCCTCCTCAAATTCCGGATCCCCTCCTTCTAACCCTAAAAAAATCACCTCCGCCGCCGCCGGACACGTCCGGACGGCGCCGGACGTGTCCGCCGCCTCCGCCGACCT
>NC_057797.1:568345250-568356752 GCF_018294505.1 Triticum aestivum | reverse complement strand
CGCCGCTCCTCCACGGCCCTCCATCCCGCCGGCCGCCGCCCCTCGACGCCGGTGAGCGTCCGGTGCCGACCGGCCTCGCCTCCCCGCCCGGATCCGGCCGCCCCGATGTCTTCGGCGAGTTCTTCCTCAACGCCGGCAAGAAATCCAGCCATCCTCGTAAAGTGTGCCTGCTGGATCTGGATCTGGGAATAGATCGGGTTGACTTTTTGCCCGAAACCCTAATTATTTTGGCTATGTTCATCGCATCGTAACTTTGCATCCGTAGCTCCGTTTTGGGCATATAGCATATCAAAATGTTCATCTCAGAGAGTACATCATTTCATCTCGTTGCATCATTTTCATTTGTGTTCATCTTAATGCCTGAAATGCTGTTGGAAGAGTGCTATTTGAGATAATTGTCAGATCTGCTGCTCCAAATAGATATTTGTCATTTTTTGCCATGATTATTGTGTGCATGATATGCCCCTGAGCTCTACATGTGTTTTGTTATATGTTTTTCCATCTATCCAGAGGTGCAACCCATGTATTTTTGTGATGTGTGTGGTGACTAGCACAAGCTTGCAAAGTGGAGCATTCGTTAATGCTGATTTCAGGGACTTGGCATTTCCACTAAGTCCTTAATCTGTTTATCTCATTAGGCCATATGTTCATTTTGTTTCCTAGTGGTCTGTGCCTCTTTTGAGGATGATCAGTAAGGATGTTTTGTTAATCTTGTAGTGCTCTATCCATCCATGTATTTGTTTGCAATTATGGAGCACCCTAGCTTGAGTCAATCAAGCTCTACTTTTGCCATTTCATGAATCTGGGCAGATTGTCTACTTGTTAGCAATTTTGTCGAGGATGTTGTAGTTGATCCGTGCATGCTATGTTATTGTTCTTGCCATTTCTAGCTTGAATTTTGTGTATTCTTGATGGGTGTATGCTTAGATTATCATGACTTGCTCTATAGTGAGTGCATCGAGGTCGTAAACATGCCTACTTGATATCTGTGTTCAGCATGCTCCAGTTTTCACTAAGTCTGAGAACTGATTATGTTTTTGCCATGTTCACATGCTTGCAAATGTATTTTCTGATCCCTTTTGGCTCAAGGTCATTAAGGGACTTTCGTTAAGCTCTTTGAGTAGCTCCATGCCATGCTTTACTTTGCCATGTTCAGCTCCTGTAGCATATTGTTTTCATGCTCCAAAGAGTGCTATCTGCTCTGAAATTCCAGACAAGTGTTAATTTCACTAAGTCTGAGATCTGTTTGCCAAATGCATTTTTGCCATGCTTGTTTGAACCTGTTAATGGATGAATTGGCCGTAGCTCAGTGCTAGTCTTTTGTTAAGCATCATGAATGGATCTCTGCCATGTATTTTTTTGTCATGTTTGGGTGCTGTAGCATGTTCATCTTGTTTCATTTAGATGGCTACTTGCTGTAAATCGCAGAACGTGGTCATATTTGAATCGCTTGCCATTTCCAAACCGTAACTCCGATTCCGGTGATCTTTATATCGTTTTCAAGCGATTTCATATCATCTTTCCAGTGGCACATTTGGATTCTCAAGTTGAGGCTAGGTTCATTCATTCCATGTCAAATCTTGCATAGGCATCACATATTGCATCTCGCATAGCATACCATCTTTGCATCATGTTGTTTGAGTTCGCACGTGGTTGATTGTGTCCTTGTTGGTTGTTTGTCTTGTTTGGGTAGATCCGGGAGACGAGCTCGCTAACGAGGAGCCCATTGAGTTTTCTTTCGAGGATCCAGTCAACTCTGACAACTTTGTAGGCAAGATGATCATACCCTTGAAATCACTACTATCTTTGCTTTTCTAGTTGCTCGCTCTTTTGCTATGCCATGCTATGATGCCTACCACTTGCTTTCAAGCCTCCCAAATTGCCATGTCAAAACTCTAACCCTCCATGTCCTAGCAAACCATTGATTGGCTATGTTAACGCTTTGCTCAACCCCTCTTATAGCGTTGCTAGTTGTAGGTGAAGATTGGAGACCGTTCCTTGTTGGAACAGTATTTACTTGTTGGGATATCATTATATTGCCATGTTATCTTAATGCATCTATATACTTGCTAAAGGGTGGAAGGCTCGGCCTCTTGCCTAGTGTTTTGTTCCACTCTTGCCGCCCTAGTTTTCCGTCATATCGGTGTTATGTTCCCGGATTTTGCGTTCCTTACGCGGTTGGGTTATAATGGGAACCCCTTGATAGTTCGCCTTGATTAAAGCTTTTCCAGCAATGCCCAACCTTGGTTTTACCATTTGCCACCTAGCCTCTTTTTCCCTTGGGTTTCCAGAGCCCGAGGGTCACCTTATTTTAAACCCCCCGGGCCAGTGCTCCTCTGAGTGTTGGTCCACCTGTCAGCTGCCGGTGGCCACCAGGGGCAACTCTGGGCTGGCCTACCCGTACCTAAGACAATCTGAGTGTGCCCTGAGAAAGAGATATGTGCAGCTCCTATCGGGATTTGTCGGCACATTCGGGCGGTGTTGCTGAATTTGTTTTAACTTGTCGAAGTGTCTCGAAGAACTGGGATACCGAGTCTGATCGAAACGTCTCGGGAGGAGGTCTATTCCTTCGTTGACCGTGAGAGCTTGTCATGGGCTAAGTTGGGACTCCCCTGCAGGTATTTGAACTTTTGAAAGCCGTGCCCGCGGTTATGGGCAGATGGGAATTTGTTAATGTCCGGTTGTAGATAAGTTGAACCTTAACTTAATTAAAATGAATCAACAGTGAGAGTTACCGTGATGGTCTTTTCTCGGCGGAGTCCGGGAAGCGAACACGGTGTTGGAGTAATGCTTGTCGCAGGATGCTCTTTTAGTTACTCGTTCGTGCTTTGCCTCCTCTTCTCGCTCTCTTTTGCGAACAGGAGAGCCACCATATATGCTAGTCGCTTGTTGCAGCTCCATATATTTTTCCTTGCCTTTCCTATTAAGCTTAAATAGTCTTGATCGCGAGGGTGCGAGATTGCTAAGTACCTGTGACTCACAGATTACTATTAAACCAGATGCAGGGACTGATGATTCCGTTCCAGATGACGCGCTTGAGCTCAAGTGGGAGTTCGACGAGGACTCACGCTGATACTACGTGTCTTTCCCTGATGATCAGTAGTGGTGCCCAGTTGGGGTGATCGGGACCGTGTCGCATGTTGGGTTTATCTTTTATTTTGGCGCCATAGTCGGGCCATGAGTGTTTGAATGTTGTAATGCTATTTATGTACTTTGATTGACGTGGCGAGTGTAAGCCAACTATGTTCCTTCCCCTTTTATTACTTATATTACATGGGATGTTGTGAAGATTGCCTAACTTGCGACATTGCTTTCAATGTGATTATGCCTCTAAGTCGTGCCTCGACACGTGGGAGATATAGCCGCATCGAGGGCGTTACAAGTGGCGCTCGGCGGCGGCGGCGGCTAGGCGGCGCGGGCGGCGGTGGTGCGGTGGGGTGTTTGGGGCGGCGGGGCGACGATATATAAAGGGCGGGGCTGGGCGGCTTGGAGGAGGGGGCAAGACGCGGCGGCGGAGAGGAGTCTGGCTCGGACTCCTAGTCCGAGTCGGCGGCGATGGCGGCGGCCTGGCGCGGCTGGGCCTTAGGCCCAGTCGGCGCGGGAATTTTTTTAAATAATTTCGCCGACCGAAATAAAATCCTAAAAAAAATCTAAAAATACCAAAATAAATTTTCACCGTCTAAATAAAATATTTAGGACGAGTTGCACATTTTCTTGGCCCTAAAATGAAATTTTGAAAACGTGCAATTTTTCTAATGCAAATAGAATCCGAATAAAACCAAATAAAGTTCAATAAATGATTTTAATATTTTTCCTTCGATATTTCAATTATTTTGGAGAAGTCATATTATCTCCACTCATTTGATTTAATATGAAATATTTCTCGGAGAGAAAAAATTTATTAATATCAAAATCCTCATTTCATTATTTGATAAAAGTCAAATATGAAAACCGAAAAATCCCCAACTCTCTCCGTGGGTCCTTGAGTTGCTTAGGATTTCGAGGATTGCGGAACGGAAATGCAATAAATCATGATATGCATGGATGATCTATGTATAACATTCCAAATTGAAAATTTGGGATGTTACAAACCTACCCCCCTTAAGATGAATCTCGCCCTCGAGATTCGGGTTGGCTAGAAAATAGGTATGGGTGGTCCTTGCAGAGATCATCCTCTCGTTCCCAGGTGGCTTCATCCTCGGTATGGTGGCTCCGCTGAACTTTGCAAAACTTGATAACCTTACTGCGGGTGACTCTGCTGGCAAACTCAAGAATCTTAACTGGCTTCTCCTCGTAAGTCAAATCACTGTCCAACTGAATCGCCTCCAAGGGTACTGTACCTCTTAATGGTATATCAGCCATCTCAGCATGACAATCCCTCAGGTAACTCCAACTTGTAGGCAACTTCTCCCATCCGTTCCAAAATGTGATACGGTCCTACAAATCTCGGGGCTAACTTTCCTTTAACTCCAAAATGTTTCACTCCTCACAAGGGCGATACTCGCAGATATGCTCTGTCTCCAATTTCATAGGTTACCTCCTTGTGTTTTGAGTCTGCATAACTCTTCTGCCTGGACTAAGCAATCTTCAGTCGGTTTCGGATTAGTTTTACCTTCTCCTCAGATTCTATAATCAAGTCTGGTCCAAACAACTGTCGGTCTCCTACCTCATCCCACATCAACGGTGTTCTGCACCTGCGTCCATACATGGCTTCAAATGGTGCCATCTTCAAACTAGCTTGGTAGGTATTGTTGTATGAGAACTCTGCATACGGCAAATTGTCATCCCAACTAGATCCATAATCTAGCGCACAGGCTCTCAACATGTCCTCCAAAATTTGATTGACTCTCTCAGTCTGTCCATCTGTCTGCGGGTGAAATGCTGTACTGAACTCCAATCTCGTTCCCAAAGTCTAGTGTGACTGATGCCAAAACTTTGAAGTAAACTGTGTTCCTCGATCTGATACGATGGTCCTCGGAACTCCATGCAGACATACGATCTTGGACATATAGATCTTGGCCAACTTTGCACTTGTATAGGTGGTTTTCACTGGGATGAAGTGAGCTACTTTGGTCAAACGATCAACTACTACCCATATGGAATCATATCCTGCTTTAGACCTCGTTAATCCGGTGATAAAGTCCATGCCAAGTTTATCCCACTTCCATTCAGGTATCGGCATAGGTTGTAACAGTCCTGCTGGCTTCTGATGTTCTGTCTTAACTCTCTGACATACATCACATACGGCTACATACTCGGCAATATCCTTCTTCATACCAGTCCACTAGAAACGTTCCTTCAAATCCAAATACATCTTGGTGTTTCCGGGGTGTATTGAGTATGGTGAGTCATGGGCCTCTTGAAGTATTATCTTCCTGATCTCCTGGTTATTGGGCACATAAACTCGATCCTCAAACCATAGGGTATTGTGCTCTTCTTCACAAAAACCTTTGGCCTTTCCCTTGCCCATCTTCTCCTTTATCTCGGCAATCTCTTTGTCATCCTTCTGAGCTTCCCGAATTTTGTCCAGCAATGTTGACTGGACCTCCATTGTTGCAATGAACCTTCTAGGTACAATCTCTAACCGAAGTTCCATGATGTCCTTTGCTAATTCCTTCGGCAGTCCTTTACTTTCAAGGATATTAGCATAAATCTTCCGACTCAATGCGTCTGCTACGACATTGGCCTTTCCTGGATGATAGTGTAGCTTCATGTCATAATCCTTTATAAGCTCCAACCATCTCCTCTGCCTAAGGTTCATCTCCTTCTGGGTGAAGATGTACTTCAAACTCTTGTGATCCGTGTACACATCACAACGGTTTCCAATAAGGTAATGTCTCCAAGTCTTCAACACATGCACTACGGCTGGTAGCTCCAAATCATGTGTGGCATAATTCAACTCATGAGGTTTTAGTTGTTGTGAGGCATACGAAACAACTCTTCTGTCCTGCATAAGCACACATCCAAGTCCTAAGCGAGAGGCGTCGCAATACACTTGGAATTCCTTATGTATATCTGGCAGTACTAGCACTGGGGTTGTAGTCAAACGTTTCTTCAACTCCTGGAAACTTGCTTCACAATCTTCTGTCCATTTAAACTTGGCATCCTTCTTCAACAGTTCAGTAATTGGTGTTGCAATCTTGGAAAAATTCTCAATGAATCTCCGGTAGTATCCTGCGAGTCCTAGAAAACTGCGGATCTCGCTAACTGAGGTGGGTGCCAACCATTCAGTGACTGACTGAACCTTGCTGGGGTCTACTGCTATACCTTCTCCTGATATAACATGTCCAAGGAATCCGACTTCCTTCAGCCAAAACTCACATTTGCTAAACTTAGCATACAACTGGTGTTCCCTGAGCTTCTCGAGAACTAAACGCAAATGCTCTTTGTGCTCCTCCTGGTTCTTCGAGTATACCATGATATCATCAATAAACACCACAACAAACTTGTCCAAATACTCCATGAACACCTTGTTCATCATGCTCATGAAATAGGCAGGGGAGTTAGTCAGTCCAAATGACATGACCGTGTACTCGTATAATCCATATCGCGTTGTGAACGTTGTCTTTGGTATGTCCTTCTCTCGTATCTTCAACTGATGATACCCTGATCGTAAATCGATCTTTGAGAACACTTTAGCTCCTTGCAACTGATCAAACAGATCGTTGATCATCGGCAGTGGGTACTTGTTCTTTATCATCACTTCATTCAAGGCTCGATAATCAACAACCATCCTTAAGAATTTATCTTTATTCTCAACCAAAAGTACTGGGGCTCCCTAAGGTGATGAACTCCTTCGGATGTATCCTTTCTCCAATAACTCTTTGATTTGTTTCTTAATTTCCTCCAGATCATTCGCGGGCATCCGGTAGGCTCTCTTGGATATTGGTCCTATTCCTGGTAACAGCTCTATCAAAAACTCAATATCTCTGTCCGGTGGCATGCCTGGTAACTCCTCTGGGAAAACATCCGGGTAATCCTTTACTACCAGCACTTCCTCCTGAACAACTCCTGTAAGGGCATTCACTTGGCTCCTTTTAGGCACATTCCTAGACACATACTTAATCCTTTTTCCCTCCTGGGTGGTGAGATAAATCGACTTACTCGCACAGTCAATGCTTCCTCCATACTTTGATATCCAGTCCATACCCAATATAACATCCTATCCTTGTGACTCCAAGATAATTAGGTCGGACGGAAACACATGTGTGCCAATGGTTAAGGGTATCTGGTCACACCATCGGCTAGCCATATATTCTGCTCCAGGTGAACTCACTAAAAGAGAGGTCCTAAGGGTTTGGGTGGGTAATTTAAACTTATCCACGAATCCCCTTGATATGTATGAATGCGATGCACCAGTATCAAAAAGAACAAGGGCGGCAAATGACTTAACCAAAACTTACCTATTACCGCGTCCGGCTGCTCTTCAACCTCCTCCACGTTAACGTGGTTCACTTGTCCTTTGTTGAATGGATTGGGCTTCTTCCCAGTGCTTCCATTTCCGTTTCCATTCCTTCCTTCGGGGCAATCATTGGCATAGTGCCCTGTCTTCCCACACTTAAAACAGGTAACCTGACTTAAGTCTCTTTTGGCGGGAGTGGATGGGTTGGAGCGGTTCTAATTGTTGTTAGTTCTGTTCCCATTCTTAGCGCCACTGTGGTTATGTGATCCTCCTCCAGTGTTGTTGTGACCTCCATGGTTATGAACAAGTGCTCCCGAGTTCGGGGTTAGGCGAGGCTTCTGCTGAGCTCCTGAGTTATACTTCCCTTGTCCATACTTTCTCTTGCGGTTCTCAATCTGCTGCTGTTTCCCTTCAATCATAAGAGCCTTATCTACCAACTCCTGGTAGTTGCTGAAGGTTGCTACCATCAACTGCATGCTCATCTCATCATTCAGCCCTTCCATAAACTTCTCCTGCTTCGCGGCATCTGTGGCCACATCATCAGGGGCATAGCGTGATAACTTGCTAAACTCATCCACGTACTGAGCCACAGTACGGTTCCCCTGGCGTAGTTTGCAAAACTCCTGCTTCTTCATCTGCATAGCTTCAGTTGAGACATGGGCGGTGCGAAAAGCTTGCTGAAACTGGTCACAAGTGACATTGGCTACAGGAAAAGTGGCTGTGTAATTGTCCCACCATGAGGCTGCTGGTCCATCCAATTGATGTGCGGCAAAGCGCACCCTCTCAGCATCTGTGCAACCTGCGGTGGTCAACTCCCTTCCAATACGGCGTAGCCAATCATCAGCAACTATAGGCTCGATGCTACTGGAAAACACCGGTGGCTGTAACCTTAGAAAACGGGCTAGGTTGTCCACTGGTGGTGGGTTGTTGTTGTTGTTGTTGTTGCCCTGGTTCTGAACTAGCAATTGCATCAAGGCATTCTGCTGCTGGATCAACTGGGTGAGCTCCGGCAGGAAGGTAAAACCGGTGTCACGTCTCGGAGGCATCTGATGGGTTTACATGGAAGAGATTAGAATAGAAAAGGGGTCTAATGAGAAAGCACTACCCATATGCACATGAGACAAACACAATCATTTCACTCAATCAATCAAGCAAGGGCATACAAACGGTCTAGAACTATCGCAAAAGTGCTCACTACTACTATATACATGTGGGAAATACTACTAATAGTTGGTGGTCATCTAGAAATTTTGATCGGTGGAAGACTCCATGATGTCTGCTCCAGCTTCGTCTTCAAAGTCATCATCACTAGGGTCGGAGTCGGTGTCGTCGATGATGATGTAGTTGTCCGGGCAAGTGGAATCATTGTCTTCTACTCCCGGTGCTGGTCCTCCCATGAATACTCCGATCTTCTTGACTAGGTTGTCATTCTTCTCTAGTAGGGTCTTGATTTCCTCCTCATATCCATCGTGGGTAAACTTGAGTTCTTCCTCCAGCTCGATGATCCTAGTCTTTTCCTTCTTCAAATTCATCATGTCCGCACACATCTGGTTCTCCTGACGTCGAATGTGCTGGTTTAACTCCTGGATGAAAGCTGCAATGGATCTATCCTTCTTAGTGCTGATTACTTCCCATTGCTCGTTTCGGCGCCCACATATTTGGTAAATAGTGTCCTTAAGCTCCCTGTTGTAAACTTCTCCAATGCGTCCCATGGTGATGTGAGCTGCCATACTCTTTCCTAAACTCCAGGTTGCTGCGTCGAAGGAAAATTATATGGGTTTAGAGGTTGGTGAGAACGTCCTTCCTCCAACTTGTACTTGAATCATCCAGTGCTCTTCTTCTGGTAAAGTGGCATTGTACGTCCCGGTGAAGCTTGGTATTCCAATATTCAAGTACCTAGTGACTTCCTTCAAGTGGCGTCCAAAAGGTGTGTCTTCATCCGGTTGTGCAAACTTGTTCTTCTTCTCCGTCATCCTAAAGAGTAGAAAATGGCAAGGAGTCAAAAATGAGTAGAGAAGTGTGACCTAGGGTTTATCTTAGTGGTCGTGTCCTACACTCAGCGTGTGCTCTGATACCATCTTGTAGCGACCCGATCTTAGATGGTCAAGTCTCTGTGCTTCAGTGTCATCCCTGGATCGGTAATGCTGACACACACAGTACTCGAGGATTTATAACAGAGTAGCAATCACACACTTATTACATCGAAAAGTCTAAAAGAGAACTTATTACAATAATATGGCTTAAGGCCATCTAATGCGATAACAGCAGAAGGCTTGGAAGATAAAGTGAGTCCATCAACTCCAACGGCATAGCTGAGCTGCACGGCAATGACCTAACGAACCTTACTCCTCGTCTGAAAAGTCTGCAACATAATACGTTGCAGCCCGAAAACGGGTCAGCACATGGAATATGCTGGCAATATAACACAGTAGAGCAGAAACAAAACAATACTATCACTACATGCATATATGGCTGGTGGAAAGCTCTATGGTTACAGTTTTTTGCGAAAAGCCAATTTTTCCCTACAACAAAGGAATAGATTTTTATTTAACTATCATGGTGGTTTAAACATCATTGAGAAGGTACCCCCAACTCAATCCCAATTAAAGTGATTAACAACCCAACAATATTAATTAAACATGGTGAGATACATATGATAACCCAAGTACTAGATACTCAAGAATTGTCCATAACCGGGGACACGGCTAACCATGATTAGATTGTACACTAGGCAGAGGTTTGGGCACTTTTCCCCACAAGACTCGATCGCCTCCGTTGGATTTCCCGCACTACAGGGTGTTTGAGAAACGGATGACCGAGACACAGTCTTTCAGAAACGTTAACTCTCTACTCCGGGTAGACAATACCAAACCTACAAAACCCACTACCTGCTGATCTACCTCTTTAAGAGCTTCATGTAACTTACTCAACTATGCTAGAGCCCATAATAGCTTGTGGCTGCACACGGAAGTTTCTAGCATGAATCAGCTCAGTTCCCTTTGAGCCTGGGTGGCGGTCCATAGGAAGATCACACGGGTACCCCGAGATTTCCAAAAAAACAGACAACACTGGGTTCCCCAGGTGCCTCAATCCACCCAGTTGTTTGATTAAGTTGCCACCTTAAGTTAAACCATTAATTCACATTCTCACATCTGTCATGAATTTCATTCAAACCCAAACCACGTCTATGAGCATAGCATAGCAATATAAGCAATATGTAGAAGTAACTCCCAAGGGTTTGAATATAACAGGGCAATAGGTTCTACCTCAGCAACTACTTCCCAACCCACAAGTTAATGAAATCCTAATCATGCAATGTTTGAGGATTGGAACTAATGCATAAAAACTAGGTCATAAAGGGATATGATCAAAGTGTTACTTGCCTTGCTGACGATCCGCGAATCCTAGAGACTCATAGTAACATGCTTCGCACTCCGGGATTTCTATCGCAAGAAAACAATAACATACATAAGTAACAAGCAACGATGCACATGCAAAACACAAATAAGAGAGGTTGACCAGAAAGTTCAACTTAAGAACTCCGATACGCAAAAAGAATCAAAGCAAACGGAGCAACCAAACTCAAACAACGAAAGAAAGAAGCTTTGTTTACTAATCTGAAACTAGGTCAAATTTTACGATAACAAAAACTTGTTTGAGTTGGTTAAACGGAAAAAGGGTTTCGAGACGAAACTCCAGGCGCTTGAATCGCCTGATTCCGATAAACGAGCGAAAAGATAAACAGAAACTAAGATCGGATCAGAAATCGCGATCAGAAAAATCGCGGAATAAATCCGATAAAAGAAAACTGATGAACGGACTAACGAACGAGCGTTCGTTAGCTGTATCTAACGGGCGAAAAACCGTTCATTAAAATGAATGTTCAGACGAAGGTCCGCTAACTAGAAGAACCGAGAAAAACAGGCGAATCCAAAAAAACGGATCTAGGGTTTCTAAAAAACCGAACGGTCTTTATAAAAAAACCGGCGGCGGGGCGCGGCAGCTACCTCCGGCGGGAGGTCCGGAGAGGCGAGGCAGCGGCGGGGCCGTAGCTTGCAGGGTGGCTGCGCTCGGCGGCGGCGGTGGCGGCAGGCGGCGGC
>NC_057797.1:568320143-568344810 GCF_018294505.1 Triticum aestivum | reverse complement strand
GGGGTATATAAAGGGCGGGGTGGGGCGGCTTGGAGGAGGGGGCAAGGCGCGACGGCGGAGAGGAGTCCGGCTCGGACTCCTAGTCCGAGTCGGCGGCGGCGGTGCGCGCGCGCAGGAGGCGGCGGCGGCGGCCTGGCGCGGCTGGGCCTTAGGCCCAGTTGGCGCGGGATTTTTTTTAAATAATTTCGCCAACCAAAATAAAATCCTAAAAAATAATCTAAAAATGCCAAAATAAATTTTCACTGTATAAATAAAATATTTAGGACGAGTTGAACATTTTCTTGGCCCTAAAATGAAATTTTGAAAATGTGCAATTTTTCTAATGCAAATAAAATCCGAATAAAACCAAATAAAGTCCAATAAATGATTTTAATATTTTTCCTCTGATATTTCAATTATTTTGGAGAAGTCATATTATCTCCACTCATTTGATTTAATATGAAATATTTCTCGGAGAGAAAAAAAATTATTAAAATCAAAATCCTCGTTTCATTATTTGATAAAAGTCAAATATGAAAACCGGAAAATCCCCAACTCTCTCCGTGGGTCCTTGAGTTGCTTAGGATTTCAAGGATTGCGGAAATGCAATAAATCATGATATGCATGGATGATCTATGTATAACATTCGAAATTGAAAATTTGGGATGTTACATTTTATTAACGGGATCACATCATTAGAGAATGATGTGATTGACTTGACCCATCCGTTAGCTTAGCACGATGGTCGTTTAGTTTGTTGCTATTGCTTTCTCCATGACTTATACATGTTCATATGACTATGAGATCATGCAACTCCCGAATACCGGAGGAACGCTTTGTGTGCTACCAAACGTCACAATGTAACTGGGTGATTATAAAGGTGCTCTACAGGTGTCTCCGATGGTGTTTGTTGAGTTGTCATAGATAAAGATTAGGATTTATCACTCCGATTGTCGGAGAGGTATCTCTGGGCCCTCTCGGTAATGTACGTCACAATAAGCCTTGCAAGCAATGTAGCTAATGAGTTAGTTACGGGATGTAGCATTACGAAATGAGTAAAGAGACTTGTCTTAACGAGATTGAACTAGGTATTGAGATACCGACGACCGAATCTCGGGCAAGTAACATACCGATGACAAAGGGAACAACGTATACCGTTATGCGGTTTGACCGATAAAGATCTTTGTAGAATATGTAGGAGCCAATATGAGCATCGAGGTTCCGCTGTTGGTTACTGACCGGAGACATGTCTCGGTCATGTCTACATAGTTCTCGAACCCGTAGGGACCGCACGCTTAACATTCGGTGACGATCAGTATTGTGAGTTTATGCGTTTTGATGTACCGAAGGTAGTTCGGAGTCCCAGATTTGATCACGGACATTACGAGGAATCTCTAAATGGTCGAGACATAATGATCGATATATTGGAAGCCTATATTTGGACATCAGAATGGTTCCGAGTGGTTCAAGCATTTTTCTGGAGTACCGGGAGGTTACTGAAACCCCCCCGGGAGTATATGGCCTTATTGGGCCTTAGTGGAATAGAGGAGACGGAAGGGAAAAGAGGGAGGCACGCTCCCCAAGACCAATCCGAATTGGGAAGGGGGCCAGCTCCCCTTTCCTTCCTCCCTCTCTCCTCCTTCCTTCCTCTCCTACTCCTACTTGGAAGGGGGGAATCCTACTCCCGGAGGGAGTAGGACTCCCCTAGGGCACGCCATAGAGAGGGCCGGCCCTCCCCCTCCTCCACTCCTTTATATACGGGGGAAGGGGGCACCCCATGAACACACAAGTTGATCATTGATCTTTAGCCATGTGCGATGCGACCCTCCACCATAATCCACCTCGGTAATATTGTAGCGGTGCTTAGGAGAAGCCTGTTCCGGTAGCAACATCATCACCGTCATCACGCCGTCGTGTTGAAGAAACTCTCCCTCGAAGCTCTACTGGATCTTGAGTTCGCGGGACGTCACCGAGCTGAACATGTGCAGATTGCGGAGGTGCCGTACATTCAGTGCTAGGATCGGTCAATCGTGAAGACGTACGACTACATCAACCGCGTTGTCATAACTCTTCCGCTTACGGTCTATGAGGGTACGTAGACGATACTCTCCCCTCTCATTGCTATGCATCACCATGATCTTGCCTGTGCGCAGGATTATTTTTAAATTACTGCGTTCCCCAACATCCGATTATTGTCACTTCGGGGTTACCATATCATAACATATAGTAGGTGACTATTGACTTGCAAGATAGGATCACAAACTCACATATATTCATGAAAACATAATAGGTTCAGATCTGAAATCATGGCACTCGGGCCCTAGTGACAAGCATTAAGCATAGCAAAGTCATGGCAACATCAATCTTAGAACATAATGGATACTAGGAATCAAACCCTAACAAAACTAACTCGATTACATGGTAAATCTCATCCAACCCATCACCGTCCAGCAAGCCTATGATGAAATTACTCACGCACGGCGGTGAGCATCATGAAATTGGTGATGGAGGAAGGTTGATGATGACGATGGCGACGGATTCGCCTATCTGGAGCCCCGAAAGGACTCCAGATCAGCCCTCCGGATGAAGATTAGGGCTTGGCGGCATCTCAGTATCATAAAACACGATGAATCCTTCTCCCTGATTTTTTATCCCCCAATGTGAATATATAGAGTTGGATTTGACGTCGGTGGAGTCTCAGGGGGCCCATGAGGCAGGGGCGCACCCTAGGGGGGGCGCCTTGCACCCTCATGGACAGGGTGTGGGCCCCCTGATGCTGATTCTTTCGCTAGTATTTTTTTAATTCCAAAACATGTCTCCGTGGATTTTCAGGTCATTCCGAGAACTTTTATTTCTGCACAAAAATAACACCATGGCAATTCTGCTGAAAACTGCGTCAGTCCAGGTTAGTTCCATTCAAATCATGCAAGTTAGAGTCCAAAACAAGGGCAAAAGTGTTTGGAAAAGTAGATACGTTGGAGACATATCAACTCCCCCAAGCTTAAACCTTTGCTTGTCCTCAAGCAATTCAGTTGACAAACTAAAAGTGATAAAGAAAAACTTTTACAAACTCTGTTTGATCTTGTTGTTGCAAATATGTAAAGCCAGCATTCAAGTTTTTAGCAAAGATTATGAACTAACCATATTCACAATAACATTTAGGTCTCATGTTTACTCATATCAGTGGCATAATCAACTAGCGAGCAATAATAACAAATCTCAAATGACAACACTTTCTCAAAACAATCATAATATGATATAACAAGATGGTATCTTGCTAGCCCTTTCTGAGACCGCAAAACATAAATGCAGAGCACCCTTGAAGATCAAGGACTGAGTAGACATTGTAATTCATGGTAAAAGAGATCCAGTCGCAGTGATACTCAATGTAAATTAATAGCAATGCATGCGAATGACAGCGGTGCTCTCCAACTGGTGTTTTTTAATAAGAGGATGATGATTCAACATAAAAGTAAATAGATATGCCCTTCACAAAGGGAAGCAGGGATTTGCAGAGGTGCCAGAGCTCGAATTTTGAAATAGGGATAAATAATATTTTGAGTGGTATACTTTCATTGTCAACATAACAACCAAGAGATCTCGATATCTTCCATGCTACACACATTATAGGTGGTTCCCAAACAGAATGGTAAAGTTTATACCCCCCACCACCAACAAACATCAATCCATGGCTTGTCCGAAACAACGGGTGCCTCAAACTAACAACAATCCCGGGGGAGTTTTGTTTGCAATTATTTTGATTTGAGCAAGGGACTCGGCATCCCGGTTACCGGCCATTTTCTCGTGAGTGATGAGAGGAGTCCACTCATCGTGAGAATAACCCACCTAGCATGGAAAATATAGACAGCCCTAGTTGATACATGAGCTATTCGAGCATACAAAACAGAATTTCATTTGAAGGATTCGAGTTTGGCACATACAAATTTAATTGGAACGGCAGGTAGATACCGCATATAGGAAGGTATGGTGGACTCATATGGAATAACTTTGGGGTTTATGGAAGTGGATGCACAAGCAGTATTCCCGCTTAGTACAAGTGAAGGCTAGAAAGAGACTGGGAAGCGACCAACTAGAGAGCGACAATAGTCATGAACATGCATTAAGATTAATCAACAATGAATGCAAGCATGAGTAGGATATAAATCACCATCAACATAAATATCATGGAGGCTGTGTTGATTTTGTTTCAACTACATGCGTGAACATGTGCAAAGTCAAGCCACTCGAATCGTTCAAAGGAGGATACCACCCAATCATACCACATCACAACCATTTTAATAGCATGTTGGCACGCAAGGTAAACCATTATAAACTCCTAGCAAATTAAGCATGGCATGGGCAACTATAATCTCTAATTGTCATTGCAAAAATGTTTCATTCATAATAGGCTGAATCAGGAACGATGAACTAATCATATGTACAAAAACAAGGTAGGTTGAGTTCATACCAACTTTTGTCATCTCAATCAGTCCATCATATATCGTCATTATTGCCTTTCACTTGCACGACCGAACGGTGTGGATAATAATAATAGTGCGCGCGCATTGACTAAGCTGGAATCTGCAAGCATTTAATACAAGGGAGAAGAGAAGGTAATATGGGCTCTTGGTTAAATCAACAATAATGCATATGAGAGCCATTCAACATTTTCATCACGATCTTCTCCTCTCGACCCCAAAGAACAAGAAAAGAAATAAAACTATTTACACGGGAAAGCTCCCAACAAGCGAAATAAGAACGAGAAATATTTTTGGGTTTTCTTTTAATTACTACTACTACAAACATGGAAAGTAAACTAGCTAAAAGCTACAATTAATTTTTTTTGTTTTTCTTAAGGTTTTTCAAACACACAAGAAGAAGGCTTAGAAAAGAAGATAAACTAGCATGGATAGTACAATGAAAAAGTATGAGCACCGACAACTGGCATGGGTGTGTGAACATGAATGTAATGTCAGTGAGAAATACGTACTCCCCAAGCTTAGGCTTTTGGCCTAGGTTGGTATATGCCCATGGATCGAAGCTACTTGAACATGAATGTAATGTCGGTGAGAAATACGTATTCCCCAAGCATAGGCTTTTGGCCTAGGTTGGTATATGCCCACGGATCGAAGCTACTTTCTCCGGTGTACTAAGGAGGGTCCTTAGGGTGCCACTGGTTAGCGGTCTCCTTCGGATCCCACTGATAAATAGACTGTCGATAAGGGTCAAGTGGTGGCTCAGGCTCATGCTCCGGGACTTGTGTCACCCTCCAGTATGCATAAATGGCCTCTGGCAAGATGAGGTACATGATGTTCGCACTGGTCATGGAGGAAGTCAGTGAGCCCTGCATTCTCAGCCATATAATAAAAGTCATCGTAAATTCCGGCGGATCTCAAGAACTCATCACAAGGCCATTCACACGCCCAAACCTCTGCAGTGCGAGGAAGATTGTATTTGGGCTTTTTATTCTCCTCATTCTGTTTATCCTTCAAGCTTCTGCTCGAAGAGCCCCTCAATAATCTCTTCAACATTTTCTTTCTCTGAAAAGTTTCTGAAATTTTTAGTGACTCAAAATAAAAGTGAACCAAACTCAACAAGATTGATAGCAACTACTCCTACAAGTGCCTAGAGGCTATATCATGCATTAGAACTACTTTGGACCATATAAATTTGACATGCAAGCTCAAGAACAAGGTCACTGTAGCAGCAAAAATTTGCAATAAATAAAGCACTGGAACAAAAACTAATTGGACCATTCGAGGAGTCACATACCGAAGAACAATCCCCCAAAGTAGTTTTGTGAATGGAGCTTTGAGCATGGAGATCGAAAATGGCAGCAAGATGATCTAGAACACGGGTTTGAGCTATGGGAGGATTTTTTTCTGGAGGAAGACGGAGTGAGTGGGTGCTAGAATAAGTGTAGGGGGGCATGTGGGGTCCATGAGGTAGGGGGCGTGCCCCAGGGGGGCGTGCCCTGCACCCTCGTGGCCAAATGGTGGGGCCCCCTAGTGTGTTCTCAGTGCCAGTAATTCTTAAATATTCTACAAAAAATCATATATCATTTTCAGGACATTTGGAGAACTTTTATTTTCGGGGTATTTTTATTGCAAGGATAATTCAGACAATAGATAGAAAATATTATTTTTGCTTTATTTAACCTAAATAACAGAAAGTAAAAGGAGGGTACAGAGAGTTGTGCTTTCTAACTTCATCCATCTCATGGTCATCAAAAGGAATCCACTAACAAGGTTGATCAAGTCTTGTTAGCAAACTCTTTTTGAATAACATGAAACCGAAGAATTTTCGAATAACACTAAGTTACCTCAACGGGGATATACATGTCCCCAACAATAAGAATATCATATTTCTTCTTGACAGTAGGAAGAGGGAATTCAAAACCTCCAATAGTAATCTTTGAAAAAAAATCCAATAGAATTGATACTATGGACTTAAGGTTGTTTCCTTGGAAAGTGTACTGTATGCTCATTACCATTAACATGAAAAGTGACATTTCCTTTGTTGCAATCAATAACAGCCCCTGCAGTATTCAAAAAGGGTCTACCAAGGATAATTGACATACTATCGTCCTCAGGAATATCAAGAATAACAAAGTCCGTTAAAATAGTAACGTTTGCAACCACAACAGGCACATCCTCACAAATACCGGCATGTATAGCAGTTGATTTATCGGCCATTTGCAAAGATATTTTAGTAGGTGTCAACTTATTCAAATCAAGTCTACGATATAAAGAGAGAGGCATAACACTAACACCGTCTCCAAGATCACATAAAGCAGTTTTAACATAGTTTCTTTTAATGGAGCATGGTATAGTTGGTACTCCTGGATCTCCTCGTTTCTTAGGTATTCCACCTTTAAAAGTATAATTGGCAAGCATGGAGGAAATTTCAGCTTCTAGTATCTTTATTTTATTTGTGAAAATATCTTTCATATACTTAGCATAAGGATTCATTTTAAGCACACCAGTCAAATGCATACGCAAAAAGATAGGTCTAATCATTTCAGAAAAGCGCTCAAAATCCTCATCATCCTTTTCTTGGATGGTTTAGGAGGAAAATGCATGGGTTTCTGAACCCATGGTTCTCTTTCTTTACCGTGCTTCCTAGCAACAAATTCTCTCTTATCATAACGTTGATTCTTTGATTGTGGGTTATCAAGATCAACAATAGGTTCAACCTCTACATCATTGTTATTGCTAGGTTGAGCATCAACATGAACATCATCATTAACATTATCACTAGGTTCATGTTCATTACCAGATTGTGTTTCAGCATCAGAAATAGAAATATCATTGGGATTCTCAGGTGTGTCAACAACAGGTTCACTAGAAGCATGCAAAGTCCTATCATTTTTCTTTTTCTTCTTCTTAGAAGGACTAGGTGTATCAACATTAGTTCTCTGAGAATCTTGCTCAGCTCTCTTAGAGTGGCCCTCAGGATACAAAGGTTCTGGAGTCATTTTACCCCCTCTAGTCACAACTCTAACAACATTATCATTTTCTTATTATTCAATTCATTGAGCAAATCATCTTGTGCTTTAAGCACTTGTTCTACCTGAGTGATAACCATAGAAGCATGTTTGCTGATAAGATTAAGGTCGCCTTTAAATCTAGACATATAATCACTCAAGTGTTCAATCATATAAGCATTGCATTTCAATTGTCTACCAGCATAAGCATTGAAGTTTTCTTGTTTAACAATAAAATTATCAAACTCATCCAAGCATTGGCTAGCAGACTTATTACGAGGAATATCACCTTCATCAAATCTATAGAGAGAATTTACCTTTACTACCTATGTCGGGTTATTAAGACCATGTATTTCTTCAATAGGTGGTAAATTCTTAACATCTCCAGCTTTAATACCCTTTTCTTTCATAGATTTCTTTGCCTCTTGCATATCTTTAGGACTGAGAAATAGAATACCCCTTTTCTTCGGAGTTGGCTTAGGAGTTGGTTCAGGAAGTTTACAATCATTATCATTAAACAATATATTATTCAATAGCAATTCAGCTTGCTCGATAGTTCTTTCCCTAAAAACACAACTAGCACAACTATCCAGGTGGTCTCTGGAAGCATCGGTTAGTCCATTATAAAAGATATCAAGTATTTAATTTTTCTTGAGAGGATGATTAGGCAAAGCACTAAGTAATCGGAGAAGCCTCCCCCAAGCTTGTGGGAGACTCTCTTCTTCAATTTGCACAAAATTATATATTTCCCTTAAGGAAGCTTGTTTCTTATGAGCGGGGAAATATTTAGCAGAGAAGTAATAAATCATATCCTGGGGACTACACACACAACCAGGAGCAAGAGAATTAAACCATGTTTTAGCATCACCCTTTAATGAGAACGGAAATAACTTAAGGATATAGTAGTAACAAATTTTTTCCTCATGAGTGAACAGGGTGGCTATATCATTCAGTTTAGTAAGATGTGCCACAACAATTTCAGATTCATAGCCATAAAAAGGATCAGATTCAACCAAAGTAGTTAACTCAAGATCGACAAAGAAATCGTAATCCTTATCAGAAATACAGATAGGTGAAGTAGCAAAAGCAGGGTCATATTTCATTCTAGCATTCAAAGACTTCTCTTTCAGCTTAGCTAAGAGTTTCTTAAGATCATATCTATCTTTGCAAGCAAAAAGGTCTCTAGCAATTTCTTCATCCATAACTAACCCTCAGGCACATCAGGCAATTCATATCTAGGGGGAGAATCTTCATCATCACTTTCATCAATATTATCTGTTTCAATAATTTCATTATCTCTAACCCTAGCAAATTGTTCATCAAGAAATTCACCTAATGGCACAGTATTATCGTGCATAGAAGTAGTTTCATCATAAGCATCATGCATAGCAGAAGTGGCATCATTAATAACATGCGACATATCAGAATCAATAGCAGGAGTAGGTGTCGCAAGTTTACTCAAAACAGAAGGTGAATCAAGTGCAGAGCTAGATGGCAGTTCCTTACCTCCCCTCGTAGTTGAGGGCAAAATCTTGGTTCTTTCATCTTTCAAGTTCCTCATAGTGATCAACAGATATAAATCCCAAGTGACTCAAAGAATAGAGCTATGCTCCCCAGCAATAGCGCTAGAAAATAGTCTTGATAACCCAAAGTATAGGGGATCGCAACAATTTTCGAGGGTAGAGTATTCAACCCAAATTTATTGATTCGACACAAGGGGAGCCAAAGAATATTCTCAAGTATTAGCAGTTGAGTTGTCAATTCAACCATACCTGAAAGACTTAATATCTGTAGCAAAATATTTAGTAGCAAAGTAGTATGGAAGTAACGGTAATGGTGGCAAAAGTAACAGTAGTAGTTTTTGTAGCAATTGTAATAGTGGCAACAGAAAAGTAACTAAGCAAAGATCAATATGTGAAAAGCTCATAGGCAATGGATCAATGATGGATAATTATGTCGGATGCGATTTCTCATGCAACAGTTATAACATAGGGTGACACAGAACTAGCTCCAGTTCATCAATGTAATGTAGGCATGTATTCCGAATATAGTCATACGTGCTTATGGAAAAGAACTTGCATGGCATCTTTTGTCCTGCCCTCCCGTGGCAGCAGGGTCCTATTGGAAACTAAGGGATATTAAGGCCTCCTTTTAATAGAGTACCGGACCAAAGAATTAACACTTAGTGAATACATGAACTCCTCAAACTATAGTCATCATCGGGAGTGGTCCCGATTATTGTCACTTCGGGGTTACCTGATCATAACACATAGTAGGTGACTATTCACTTGCAAGATAGGATCACGAACTCACATATATTCATGAAAACATAATAGGTTAAGATTTGAAATCATGGCACTCGGGCCCTAGTGACAAGCATTAATCATAGCAAAGTCATACACTACAAAAAAGTACACTTTCGTGATGATACGTGTTTGTCATAGTAGGTCACATTTTCTGTCATGCATGTACATCCATGACAAATTTATGACAGAATGAAGACATTCATACCTATGCTGTCGTAGAAGTGTTCCATGACATTACCAAAATTATCATCACGGAAGTGTCCACTTCCATGATGATAAATCGCGCATCATTGAAGTGCTTTCGTCAAGGGTGACCAACACGTGGCATCCACCGTAACGGGACATCGTTAAGCTACCGGGTCCGGTTTTGGATCCGATAACCCGCTAACAACCACAACCAATGTCGATTTTCCATGTGTAAAATTCTCATTGGCCGACGGAACCACGCGTCAGCTCCGCGTTGGCACAGGTGTCACTCATCCAACGGTCGAGATGGGCCTATGATATGTTGACACATGGACGGGCCCAAAAGTGGCCCATAAAGTTTAAATGGGCTGGCCCAGCTAAAGGCCCACAAGATTTAGCGAACCATAATGGGCCGGCCCAGCTAAAGGCCCACAAGATTTTGCAGACCATAATGGGCCGGCCCAGCTAAAGGCCTAACATTCTCAGTTAAGGCCCGTACGGCTAGTGTCAAATCAGCCCGTCAACGGCCTGTCCTAAACTTGTCATCATCGTGGCCCATGGTCACTTCTAGCCCGTTAACAGTCCACTAAGTATATGGGCTGAATTACGGCCCAGTGTATTTTCGGCCTGTTAAAGGTCCTGCTTCATTTGGGCCCATTGACAGGCCATTGAAACGATCGGCCCATATATGACCGTGAAGGATTTGGGTCATATTCGGCCATGTCTGACATTCGGCCTGTTAGAGGCCCACTATAGATTTGGGCCACTTTCGGCCTGTTGTGATTTTCGGCCTGTTAATGTCGGATGAAATCCATGGGCCATATGTGGCCCAACGTCACATCAAGCCCATTAACGGCTCATATAAAAATGATGATAATCTAGCCCTACCGAACTTCCGTTTTGTTAAAGGCCCATGTATTAGGTCGACGCATTTATGGCTCGTCCGAATTTCGGCTTGTGAAAGATCTGCATTGTAAATGGGCCACCATTTTGGCCCGCTACGACCATTGGGTTATTTGGCACAATTAGGGCCCAATCTCACTTTCGGTCTATTAAAGGACCGTGTTTTTATGGGGTCGAGATATTTACACCTGTAAACGGCCTATTGTTACTGAGGGCCCAAATTATGTTTAGGCCTGTTAAAGGCCCACTATGGGCACATGCCTACCAGAAAAATATGAAAGCTTATGCTGATTTAGCCCAAATATTTTTAGCTGGCTACATGCAAATTTCGGCCCATAATCGTTTTTAGCCCAATTGGAATGGGCCTGAGGAATGTTGGCATGTTGGCTCCTACAAAGCTTTCGGCCGAATACATTACTAAGATAAACCTACACTATACAAAAATAGCGTCGTAATTACTGCAGCCTTTGACAGCAGCATAAATGTTGTATCACAACAAAATAAATTCTAACCATACAACAAAAGGCTTGTTGGCATAAAGTTTACAATCCCTGCAGATAAAAGCACCATCAAATGTATAGAAGCACAAATCATTTGACCTGAGTGCTAATGTGTCAGGCTGTAGAATCTGATGGAGCAACCCGATCTTCACCTTTTTTCCGCCATTGCTCTTGAATGACGAAGCGAATGTCTGATAGTCTGGTTTCAAAACCATTCATATCTTGACGACATTTTTCAACCACTATTCTAGTTTCCAAAACGACGTCCATTAGGGATTGGACTTGTGTCTGGAGCACAGATATATCACTCTGTCTAGCAGGAAGATTTTGTTCAGTAGGCGATTTGGACAAGGTTACCTTGACAACCAACCCAAAATTACGCAGGAAGGTGCTTTTTGCACTGTTAGTGGAGAGATACTAACGCACTGCAGCAAGAGGTGACATTGTGCCTGTGGTAGCCTCGTCACCTTCTGGTGGTTGTGGTTGTTCAATCATTTGTTCCATAGCTTCCTGAAAGTTTGAACTTGTATATTAGTGTACCAGATAAGTTACTAATGAGACAAAAATAAACAAAGTAGGTTACACGTTTATACATAACTTATTTTGGTTAACTACTGTAATACATTACCATGTATTGTAGTGCCAACTACATAATAAAATCACTTTCGGAACATATGTCCATGTAGCATGCCTAACGTATTGTCTATTTCCTCACTTTCATTGACATCTAAGGATAAAGAGACATGGTTTAAAGTAGGATGAACATAGTATGACATCATTCATATCATGGGAAAATAGATATAAAACAAACAGGCTATTTTATCATTGTGTGCGCACGTGAACATAACAACTAGATTACAGATCAAGACCAAACGAATATCCTTCATCTCTTTTAAACCATGTATGGTGAAATGATACGTTAAGAGAACTGTGTATAAAAGTGAACAGAGTAACTGATATTGGCTGCAAACCAAGTAGTTAAATGAACACATCACAGTACCAATCAGTTCAAAGGAAGGAGGAGTAAGGACTTACAACAACGGCTTGAATTGGTGTGCTCATGCCCTTCATCTTGCAGGTGTGGCAATCCTTGAAGATTTGCACTGCATTTGATTCAGGTTCTTTTTGGTCCGCACAGGCTTTCCTCTATATTTTGAACAAGTCAATATAGATACAATAATATGGCATAGAAAAAAGAAGGAAGTAGCAGCTATTTACAAGAGCCTCGCAGTGTGCAATATAGCTACGAGATCCTGTTGTCTGTTGGAATTTCACTTTAGAAAGGTTGGTCTTGTTCTTCAAACAGTTAGCCTAGAAGAACATACACTTGCAAGGCACATACATAAATACAAGTTCAATATGTGGTCTGATCAAATACATATAGCCTACCTGATACTTTGGATCAGACCAGTGTTTAACGAGGGTTGTCCAGTCTTCATCTGTAATATATTCCACTGGAGATGTTTGGGCGATTTCATTGTTAGCCTTGCCTTCAAAGTGATATTTTCTAAGGTGGTACCGATACTGTTGCAGAGCAGACTGAAAAACATGAGTACATGCTTGTTTAGTTGCATCATCTTTCGGATCCAACTTGAACCTCATCTGTTGAATAAAGAATGTGAGTCTTATTAGGAGGAAGCTAGAAAGTATGGGACAGAGCAAGACAATATTACTAATTGCGGTGAATAACATTACTTACGGATAAATGGTCGAGGAAGGTGTTAAATTGGGTATTGTCTTTCTCACTCTTGTACCGGATCCACGTTGGGAGGATACGCGCATGACACCTAATGGCAACAGCTGCCTCTGATACTAACTTGGCTGACTCTGTAGCATCACGTGGCCTTTTTAAACCTGCCTCAAAATGGATCTCCATTCTTCCTCCTTTAGATTTTGTTAATATGTCAAGCATTATCCCTGATGTCTGTTTCCGCTTGCGCCGTGGTGCTAGTTCAACAACGAATAGTGTATATCAAACTGTGAGAGTACATATAAAGGAGCATGCAACTGCAACTTGACTCAGTCAGGTACCGTCTTGGTGTTGATGCTCATGAGGTTCATCTGATCTTGCCAAGTCCTGTTGTGTCAGCAGTGCTTCAGAAGTAGTGTTAGGTGTGAAGGCAGCTTGGTAACTGGCCAGTTCTGGAGCAAACGAACGAGTAACTTGTTGATATGCTGGTACAATTGAAGCGGATGCTGCAGCTGGTGGAGCAGGTGATACTGTGTTTGTAGATTTAGCCGGTGGACTTGGACCTTCTACTGCACTATAAGTACCAGCAGAATCTGGACGACAGATCCTTTTCCGTTTCTCCCGACGAGTAACACCACTCCCTACTATATTATTTTCCTAGCTCTTTTTTGACTTTGCCATGTCAAGCCGTACCCACAACATAAAAGAATAAAATCGCTCTTCGGAACTCATTGATGCATGATACAGACAAGCAATACTTTGATGTAAGACAACCGTATGAGGATGGAATATGTAAGAAAAATAGGATGGCATGACATATTCACAGCTACGATGTGTAAACTAAGCAGAAGGATTTTCAAGGAAATAGAAGTAATGCAAGCTAGACACCATATGAAAGATGCAACCAATATTACTCTGCCAAGTTAAAAGTGTCGTGTCATAAGTGGCAATTCGAAAAATTAGAAGCAGTACAACATAGAAATCAATGCAAGATGCAACCACTATCAAACTGCCATGTTAAAAGCGTCCAATCATGAGTGATTGATGCGGGATACACAACAGCACTACTTTGATGTAAGAACATGGTATGATAGATAGATGCAGTGTATTCTAGACACAGAACGTCATGTCATATGCACATGTATAACATATAAACTCAGCAGGTGCAATTTAATCAAAATATAAGAAATACAGGCTAGACAACATATGCAACATGAAACCAATTGTCACACTGTCAACTTAGAGCAAGCACCTGCGATGGTGGAGTACGGGAGATGAACTCATCATGTAGACTTGGGACTTCAACTTCATTAGCAGTAGCAGTGGCAAATCTAGAGAGTCTCTGTTTGCGTCGGTGCGGAGGACCGGCAACATCCCCTAACTTACTCTTTTCCTTCCTATTTTCTAATATTGCCTTATGAAGTCAAAACCACAAGAAGATGAATAAAATTAGCTCTGCATAACTGGTTGATGCATGATACAGACGAACACTACTTTGATGTAAGGCAAGCGCAGGATAGGAGGATGGAATATATACAAAAAAAGACAATGTTTCATATTCACACGTACGATAGGAGGATGGAATATCTATGAAAAAACAGTAAGTGGAAGGCATTTCAACAAAATTAGAAGAAATGAAAGCTAGGAACCATATGAACATGCAACCAATATCACTCTATCAGGTAAAAAGTGTCTCGTCGTAAATGTCATTTCAAGAAATTAGAAGTAGTACAAGCTAGAAGACAATGCAAGATGCAACCTACATCACAGTCCCAAGTTAAATATGTCTTATGGGTAAGTGATCGTTGCAGGTATAAGTTGTAAGCTACGCAGATGCGATTCAACATAATCAGAAGCAATACAAATTAGACATCATACGGAAAACGCAACCACATATAATAGTTCCATGTTAGAGAAAGCACCTGTGATGGTGGAGTAGGGGAGATGTGCTCATCATGTACACATATGTTCTAGAAACAGGAACACGTGTCATATTCACAGGCATTATGTGTAAAGTAAGCAGATGCAATTCAACGAAGTTAGAAGCAATACAAGCTAGACATCATACACAACATGCAACCACATATAATAGTGCCAAGTTAGAGCAAGCACCTGTGATGGTGGAGTAGGGGAGATGTGCTCATCATCTACACAGCTACGTTGACTGTCCAGCCTTGTGTTGTCTTGCGAATCTTGTTGGGAGGAATGCGGAGTAGAATCTGTAGAGACCCCCCTATTTGAGTTGCTCCGAAGGACCACCATCATCCATCGCCAGACTAATTTCCTTCAGCTATAATGATTTTGCATTGTGAAGTCAAACCGATAAGAAAAAGGAATAAAATTCGCTCTTCAGAACTCATTCATGCATGATACTAATGAACACTACTCGGATGAAAGGCAAACACATGATGTGAGGATGGAATATGTATGAAAAATAGGATGGCGTGACATATTCACACCTATGATGTGGTAACTAAGAAGAAGGCATTTCAACAAATTAGAAGCACTGCAAGCTAGACACCATATGAAAGATGCAACCAATATCACTCTGCCAAGTTCAAACTATATGGCGTTTCAACAAATTAGAAGTAGTACATGCTAGAAATCATATGCAAGACACAACCAATATCAAAGTGGCGACTTAAAGGTGCCTTATCATAAGTGACTGATGCGGGATATGCAAGAACAGTAGTCTGGTGTAAGAACATCGTGTGATCGGATATAGTATGTTCTAGAAATAGGAACATATGTCATATTCACAGGCATTATGTGTAAAGTAAGCAGATGCAATTCAAAAAAGTTAGAAGCAATAGTACAAGCTAGACATCATACGCAACATGCAACCACATATAATAGTGCCAAGTTAGAGCAAGCACCTGTGATGGTGGAGTAGGGGAGATGTGCTCATCATCTACACATCTACGTTGACTGTCTAGCCTTGCGTTGTCTTGCGAATCTTGTTGGGAGGATGGCGGAGTAGAATCGTTAGAGAACCTCCATTTCAGTTGCTCGGAAGGACCACCATCATCGAATGCCTTGCCAATTTCCTTCAGCTTTATTTATTTTGCATTGTGTGGTCAAACCGACAAGAAAAAGGAATATAATTCGCTCTTCAGAGCTCATTCATGCATGATACTGACGAACACTACTCTGATGAAAGGCAAAGTCATGATACGAGGATGGAATATGTACGAAAAAATGGACGGCTTGACATATTCACACCTATGATGTAGTAACTAAGAAGAAGGCACTTCAACAAATTAGAAGCACTGCAAACTAGACACCATATGAAAGGTGCAATCAATATCACTCTGCCAAGTTAAAACTGTCTCGTCATAGGTGGTGTTCATCAAACTAGAAGCAATACATGCTAGAAATCATATTCAAGACGCAAACCAATATCACACTGCCAACTTAAAGGTCTCCCATCATAAGTGACTGATGCAGGATACACAAGAAGAGTAGTTTCATGTAAGAACATGGTGCCATAGACAGATATAGTATGTACCAAAAACAGGAAAGCGTGTCATACTCACACATATCATGTGTAAGCTAAGCAAATGCAGTTTACACTAAGAGAGAATTCCTTATTTAACACTGTCTTAAAATTTCTTGCCTTATTTAACACTGAAAAACATTTCATTCCTTATTTAACTCCGAGTCTAAATTTTATGCCCTTTATAATATTTTCGTCCATTTTAAGCCTTAATGGTGTTAAATCATACATGAAAAGACCTATTTGCCCCTCATATGATATGTGACCAAAATTTTACTTGTATGTGTGTATCGAGCCAACTCGTTTTGCTATGCGTGTGAGCCAATTTCTACGGAAAATCAATCGAGTGCTTAGCTTTTTTGTACGTGCCGCTACAGGGACGTCTCCTTATGTGTGAGTTTCTGTTGATGCGATTCTAGGAGGTAAAGTACATGATGCGCGCCCATTACCTTTCTGAGCTCCTCTTTTTTTCTTGCGGATACTGAGCTCCTCTTCTTTAGCTGGTACACACGGGTATTTAGATATGCATAGATGTATGTGTATGCGGCCCCTCCGGCGCGCGGTATTCAAATATGTAAGCGTACTTGCCGGCAGTGGCAAAGCCAGCTATTTAGCTGTTGGCTTTTACTATTATTTTAAGCAACGTTCTTATATTTCTTTATGGGGAAGTACATTTCACCTAGGAAAGAACTAGCTTTGCCCTCTCTCCGAGTGGAAACACATATCCTACATTTTTCACTTCCTCTCATTAACACAACCAAAATGATTAAAATGCCATACATAGCACCCACACACACAGCCGAGCCACAAGCTGGCCCTAATATTCTGCCACTCACGCACTATAACCTAGGCCACTAACACATTACTTTTCTTTTGTGGGTGAACACTAACACATTACTCGGTCAGCACATGCACATACTAACCAACTAATCATTGTTTAATTACTCGGTCACCTAGGAGGTAAAGTACATAGTACTTATGTTCTTCCGTTTTAGCTTTAATCACGTACGTCTTTTATCCTACTGCTCTATCATTGTCAAAGACTAATAATTGATTACTTTATAATCTAGTAAATTGGGGATTGGTCATCCATATAAGCTTCATCTAGTGGGGTTAAATGTTGGTCACATACTTCATAAGGGGCAAATATGACTTTTCAGATGTCATTTAACACCGTTAAGGCATAAAATGGACGAAAGTGTCATAAAATGGAATAAAATTTAGACACAGTGTTAGATAGGGAAGAAAGAAATTTCCAGTGTCAAATAGGGAAACAATATTTAAAACTGTGTTATATAAGGAATTTTCTCTTACACTAATTAGGAGCAATACAAGCTAGACACCATATGCAACATGCAACCAGATATCACACTGCCAAGTTAGAGCAAGCACCTTGGATGGTGGAGTAGGGTAGCGGAGACTTGGACCTTGTAATGCACTATCAGTACAAGGAGAATCAGTATAGATGCTCCATTTACGTTGCTGCAGAGGACCACCATCATCGCCTTCCTTACTCTTTTCCTTCCTCTTTCTTGATTTTGCCTTGTCAAGTCAAACCCACAAGAAAAAGGAATAAAATTTGCTCTTCAGAACTCATTGATGCATGATACCGACGAACACTACTTTCATGTAAGGCAGCCACATGATAGGAGGATGGAATATGTATGAAAAACAGGACAACGTGACATATTGACATGTATGATGTATAAAGTGTAAACTAAGCACAAGGTGCTTGAACTTGTTAGAATCAATGCAAGCTAGAAACCATATGAAAGATGAAACCAATATCACTCTGCCAAATTAAAAGGGTGTCCTAACAAATGTATTTGACCAAATTAGAAGCAATACATGGCAACGGGCTAGAAATAATATGCAATATGCAACGAATAAATGTGAATCATCGTAAGTGATTGATGTAGGATACAGAAGAGAGGTAGTTTCATGTAAGAACAAGGTTAACACATAGATGTAGTGTGTACCAAAAATAGGAAGGCATGTCATATTCATAGGTATAATGTGTAAACTAAGTAGATGCAATTTACCCTAATTAGAAGCATTACAAGCTAGACATCGTATGTAACATGCAACCACATATCACACTGCGAAGTTAGAGCAAGCACATGTGATGGTGGTGTGGGGGAATTGCGGTCATCAACTAGAGAGCTACGTTGACTATATTCATTTAGCCTTGCTGTTTCTTGAGAATCATGTGGGGAGGATGACACTGCACTCTTTAAACGAGTATGGCGTCTCACAATAACCCACTGGGTGACTGTCTCATCATAAGTGATTGTCAAGGGATACAAAAGAGCATTAGTTTGATGTACGAACATGGTTAATAGACATATGTGGTATGTATCAAAAATAGGAAGGCATGTCATTATCAAAGGTATAATGTGTAAACTAAGCAGATGCAATTTAACCAAATTGGAAGAAATACAAGCTAGACACCATATGCAACATGCAACCACATTTGATAGCACGAAATTAAAGCAAGCACCTGGGATGGTTGTGTGTGGCAATTGAGATCATCAAATGTAGAGCTACGTTTACTGTCTCCAACTACTGACACTGCACCCTTTAGAGCGCTGAAACGCTTAGTGCTTATCTTTGAATTACAAGGGAGCTACTTCTGTCTTTCCTTTTCTGCATTCATCAACACTGCGTCAAAGTCTGAAATACCCATGCATAAAAAAACAATAGTGTGAGTATGGGTGAAGTGTGTGCACAATTAGTATAGTGTAAAGGTAGCAGATAGCAGGTCGGTGAGAAATAAATGACGGGAGACATATGATAGCTCTACAACATGCATGGCACACTAAATTACTACAGGATTCTATGAAAATAACAGTCGACTGAAAACAAATAGGTCAGTCCATTTTTCTACACCGTCCGATGTACAAAGAACGGGCAGATCGCCTTCATCTACCTCCAGCCAGTCAGTGTTGACGATCTTCCTCAAAATGCCAGCGACCACCGGCCCAGTCCCCTGCCTGCGCCCTCCCCTCGACCTCACCGCACCGCCCCTGGCCATCCATTCAAGCCCCACCGACCTCCAGATCGGGCGCAAGCAGCTCCTGCACCCACACCCCTATGATAGACACCAATGCGCCACTTCCCCGGCGAACAGGCGGACTAGGTGCTCCGTGCGCCTAAGCGGGTGTTGCTTCTTTTAATTGCGGTTTGACTGACCTTGAATTGAAATCCAGGCGGGCTACTTACCTCTATCAAAGGTGAAATAGTAAAGGGAGGAAACCTTGTGCATTTAGTATCACGAAGAAGAGGCAGTAAGAAGCACTCAAGTAGTTTCTTTTGTGGGATGAATACGGTGTGAGCAGAGACGTAAGGTTTGCACGAATAAGGGAAGAGGAGTACCTCTTTGTGCTGGCAGTGTTGTGTCCTCCTTCTATTTTTCCAATGATCTTCTTGTGGTTCACTGGAAACGAGAAGTTGTGGAGGACGGTGGAGCCTTGGACGAACCCATGGCCAAGTTGTTGAGTGTGGTGCGGTGGCCGTCTGTCGACGGCGGGGAACCAGATCCGAGGCGGCGAACGATGGCGTAGCGGGAACAGCTCCGGTGTGGTGGACGGTTGCGATAGTGGAGCGGCAACAGTGAGGCGCAGGACGGCGTGGTCGGAGTGGTTCTAGTATGGCGCACGTCGGCGTCGGTGTTGTGGAGGCAGCTCTACCTCGGCTTCAGCTGCTAAGTCCTTGAGGGCGTTGCGGTTGCGGTTGCGTTGGATGACGACGTCGGGGTACCGGCTCCGGCGTGATGGAGGAGGGCGGCGGTGGATTGGGCGCTATGGGGTGGAGGACGGAGGAGGCTAGGTTTTGCGGCTGGTGGAGAGGGCGTTTTGGCGCCCATGGAGTATGAATGGGGAAACGGAGAGAGGGGGGAACTAAGGGGGAACAGTGTTTCGGTTTGCAATGCGCTTGTTTGAAATTTGGGGAAAGTTACAAACTTTGCCCGCATCTAAAATTTCGGACATATTGCGGGTTGGGGGTAGGACAGCAATCTCAGGTGTCCCAAATGTGGGCGGGATAGATTTCGGCTGAGCGCATGGGTGTTTAGGCGCCCACGACATATGAATGCTTCTCGGAGGCGGTTGAGACTGGCATCTTGGTGAAGTTACAAACCTATCTCAGTTTAGACCTTTGGACATCGGGCCGATAGGCTACACGGGCCAGTGTCAAGACAGTAATTTCCTACCACCAAACATTAGTCTCGCGCGGTTTCGGGTGACTAGAGGCCTATTTGGCGCTTTGTTCAATATTTGGGAGCAGAAGCATTAACGTTTTCGGTTTTCTTCAATTGAACTTTCATGATTTGTCAAACTTCACAAATCTTTACTCTTGAAAATCCTAAAGCTACGATTATTTTGGAATGGAGGGGGTACATTTGAACATACATTGTACACGAGTATATATTAAAAAATATGCAACTTACCTCAGTTCATGCATGGTTCCAGATATAATCTCCATGGTTGCAAAAAAAGTTAGACATGCGTATGAATATATATAGCATGTTCAAACGCACAACAAAGATTGATGCCCCCTTTTACATTTGATTTACAAATGCCATTATCTCGGGTTCAAATAGATGAATGCACTTCCTATGAATTCGAATCTTCGAAACCCCCTTTATGTTGAATTCGACATGTATTCTATTTCGTAGCTAGCAATTTGGAATGTATCCATGCAAGTGACAAATGTATAAAGTGCTTCACACTAACAACATGGAGTGCACTAATTAATGTTTATATATGAATTGCAAAAGCATCCATTGCCTGTATTTCAAATTGCTCTCACTCTATGGATCGATAATATGAAATAAACACATGCACATGCTAGAATTCAATAGAGTATGGGTGTCTGATGACCGATCTTCGTCCATACACAATTTGCAAAATTCATGATCTCATCCAAAAATAATAATGCCATTTATATTTTAATTTAATGCATAGAACCGCCTTTTACACGTAGATGCACTATGCCTCGGCCCGTTCTCACAAACGCGCTATATATATCTCTATCTACCACATAAGTGCACACACTTTATATGCATCGGCATTTCTCTTTCACACATGCTCACAATCTCTCTCGGTGTGTCAGGGAGTCTCAAGCACATGCTCTCTCTGTATCTCTCTCTCTCTCTCTCTCTCTCTCTCTCTTTCTGACTACCATGTACCACTCTTTTCACTAATCTTAGTTGGAAAACACTATTTCTCTCACATGCATATATACACACGCACAGTCTCTACTAGCCCTCTTGTAATGCCCCGTGACCGATGTGCCAGGTGTCGTCCAGTTATTCGCTGTTGTTGCCATGTCATTTGCTTGCGTGTTGCATTTCATCTTGTCATCATGTGCATTGCATCATCATGTTTTCAAAACCTGCATTCGTCTGGGTTCTCTGAGTTCCGTCTGTTGTCCATTCTGAGCCCAGACACCCTTGCACGCGCCCGCGGCATGTCCGAAATAGTATTTTATAAGTGGCCGGAAAATGTTCTTGGATTCGGATGAAAGTTGACGTGTGGTCTTGTTATAGTGTAGGTAGACCGCCTGCCAAGTTTCATCGCAATCGGAGTTCGTTTGATGCCCCAACGGATAACTATAGCGACATTATAGTCGGTCTAACGTCGGACGTTTTTGGTCTCCGGAAACAGTTGCCGGGCTGCACTCCTGTCCTCTCATCTCAGTCCAACCTCTTTTCACAACCCACCTGCAGCCCACCTAAAACCCCCTCCTTTCCGGGCCGTCAGATCGCGATCGGAGGCTCTGAAACGCTCCAAAAGCCCCCCAAACCCAGCAAAACCCTAGCCCCTTCCTATTTAAGCAACCCCCCTTGCCATTTTGGGCGTCCCTAGCCCCTAAACCTACCCTAACCCTCCTCCCACCTCTCAGCCGGCAGCCACCTACCCCCCCTCCTCAATCTCAGCGCCGGTCTAACCCGCCGCCGCCACTTGGCGCACCACCATTCGCCCTCGCCGCCATCTGCGCTGGATGCAACCAACCGCCGCTCGCCACCTCAGCGTTTGCCTCCCTCCACCTCCCGCAGAGCCCGGCGAAGCCCATGGCAGACCCGCCATGGGCCGATCTGGGCCCGAGGCCACCTGACGCGAGCCTGCGCGCGCGATCCACGCAGCACCCCACAAACCTCTTGCCGGCGACCCCGGTCCCCACCGCTGGACTACGCCGGCGCCGTCCCGGACGTTCCTTGTCACTCCGCCGCCGGCGAGCACCAACCCAGGTCACGCCTCCCGCCTCCTTCCCCTTCCCGACTGGATCTCACCCATCTCACCCATCTATCTCTCTGTAGGGCGCCCCGACGGAGATCCCCTCACCGCTGCCTCGGATCTCGCCGGGATGCTCTGGAGCCGGCGCCTCCCTGCACCCACCGTGTCGGCCTCCCTCTTTGGAGATTGGATCCACCATGCCCGACTTGTTCCTCGCCGTCTGCCGCCTCCCCGCGTCTTCCTCTCGCCGGGAACCCGCCCTGCGCGTCGCACGCCGGTCAGCTCTCCGGCACCGACCGTCCTCGTTCGTCAACGCCTGCCTCCCTGGTCTAGGCGGGATCGGGAGGAGGACGTCCTCCACGTGGGCCTCTGCGGCCCAGGATCCACGGATTGCTCCGGCCGGCCTGCTTGGCCAACGGGCCCAAGGCCCAGGGTCAGCAGCCCCCGAGCGCCCCCTCCTCTTGATTTTTTTCCTTTCCTGTTGGCCCAGCCAGATGCGGCCCATGTTATTTTTTTCCCCGCGCTGCGATTTTAGCTATTTTCCAGAGAACGCCTGTTTTACAGAAAGCCCCCTAAACTTCATGCATTTAATAACTCCACAACCGTGCATCGGATCTAAATAAATTATATATGAAACTTGCTTAGAATTTTTTCTAGATTCGTAATATCCAACTTTCATCCATGTTTAAAATGTTTAAAATGTTGTTTGATTAATTTTGCCCCTATGTCATGTTAAAATGCTTTAATTCATAACTAAATAACCGTAACTTGGAATTTAATAAATTTTATATGTAAATGGGGTAGAAAAATGCCTAGTTTAACATGATGCACTCACCTAGCATGTTTAACAACTCTAAAATTGTGTTTAGGGCAGAACAATACCAAATCTATAATATGCTCATGAGGAGTTTCCAGAATTGTTGTTCGTTGCTTCCGGCCTCATTTAACCTTGACTAGATAGGTAGTTTTCTTTTGCTTCACCTATTGCCATGCTAACAACATTTAATCTTGTTGGGTACATAAACGAGAGAGAACTAAATAAGTCACGTGGTGTTTTCGTCAATATGCAACGGAGTTGCATATTGTGCTCCACTTAATTTGTAGAATTGTTTGTGCATTTTTGCCATGCCATGCTTCATTAAACCGGACATGCATCATACTTGATTGTGCATCATGCCATGTTCATGTCGTGGTTGTTTACTATGTTGTTTGCTTCTTTCCGGTGTTGCTTCTTCGGGTTGGTTCCGGTAACGTCGTGCTTGTGAGGAACCGTTCGTCTACGTCCGTTTGTCTTATTCTTGGACTTGTTCTTCTTCCTTGCGGGATTTCAGGCAAGATGATCATACCCTCAAAATCACTACTATCTTTGCTTTGCTAGATGCTCGCTCTTTTGCTATGCCTATGCTGCGATACCTACCACTTGCTTATCATGCCTCCCATATTGTTGAACCAAGCCTCTAACCCAACTTGTCCTAGCAAACCGTTGATTGGCTATGTTACCGCTTTGCTCAGCCCCTCTTATAGCGTTGTTAGTTGCAGGTGAAGATTGAAGTTTGTTCCTCGTTGGAACATGGAGATGTTGTTCCTTGTTGGAACATGTTTACTTGTCGGGATATCACAATATATCTTATTTAATTAATGCATCTATATACTTGGTAAAGGGTGGAAGGCTCGGCCTTATGCCTGGTGTTTTGTTCCACTCTTGCCGCCCTAGTTTCCGTCATATCAGTGTTATGTTCCCGGATTTTGCGTTCCTTACGCGGTTGGGCTATAATGGGAACCCCTTGACAGTTCGCCTTAAGTAAAGCTCTTCCAGCATTGCCCAACATTGGTTTTACCATTTGCCACCTATCCTTTTCTTTTCCCTTGGGAGTCGCGCTCCTGA
>NC_057797.1:568299857-568319900 GCF_018294505.1 Triticum aestivum | reverse complement strand
GGTCCAACTTGTCAGCCGCCGGTGGCCACCAGGGGCAACTTTGGGCTGGCCTACCGGAAGTTTAGACAATCCGGTGTGCCCTGAGAAAGAGATATGTGCAGGTCCTATCGGGATTTGTCGGCACATTCGGGCGATGTTGCTGGTTTAGTTTTACTCTGTCGAAATGTCTTGTTGTACCAGGATACCGAGTCTGATCAGAATGTCTCGGGAGGAGGTCTATTCCTTCGTTGGCAGTGAGAGCTTGTGATGGGCTAAGTTGGGACACCCCTGCAGGGATTTGAACTTTCGAAAGCCGTGCCCGCGGTTATGGGCAGATGGGAATTTGTTAATGTCTGGTTGTAGATAACTTGAACCTTAACTTAATTAAAATGAATCAACTGCGTGCGTAACCGTGATGGTCTCTTTCCAGCGGAGTCCGGGAAGTGAACACGGTTGTTGGAGTTATGCTTGACGTAGGTTGTTTTAGGATCACTTCTTGATCATACTTTCTCGAACGTGCTTTGCCTTCTCTTCTCGCTCTCATTTGCGTATGTTAGCCACCATATGTGCTAGTCGCTTGCTGCAGCTCCACCTCATACCTTTACCTTACCCATAAGCTTAGATAGTCTTGATCGCGAGGGTGCGAGATTGCTGAGTCCCCGTGGCTCATAGATTCTTCCAAAATCAGCTTGCAGGTGCCGTTGAACAGAGCAGGTGACGCAACCAAGCTCAAGGAGGAGCTCGATGAAGATCTGTCCTTTGTGTTGTTTTCGTTCTAGTTGATCAGTAGTGGAGCCCAGTTGGGGTCGATCGGGGACCTTTGTCGCATTTGGGGTTCTTCTTTTATTTTGGTTCCGTAGTCGGACCTTGATTGTATTTGGCTGATGTAATGTTTTATTCATGTATTGTGTGAAGTGGCGATTGTAGGCCAACTATGTTACTCTTTCCCTTATGTATTACATGGGTTGTGTGAAGATTACCTCACTTGCGGCATTGCTTTCAATGCGGTTATGCCTCTAAGTCGTGCTTCGACATGTGGGAGATATAGCCGCATCGAGGGCGTTATACCTCTATACGCACATATATGTGCCTACGTGTCTCCGCACGCACATTATCTTTAGGCATCTCTCACACACATTGCCCCCCCCAGACACACCTCTCTCTTAGACTACCCACAGTGGGAGTAACATTGGTAGTAACATCACACATATATAGGTTAAATAGATGATGTGGCATGTAATAAATGAAGAAAGAGATGAAAGTGGTAACATAGCTAGTTACTACTAGTATGAGTAACATCACACATATCAAGGCAAGATGTGTCTATAACCTAATAAATGAAGTGCTCTATGTTACCACACATATGTTACTTCCCACTATAGAGGTAGTAACATAGACTAGTAACATGGACATGTTACTAGTCTATATTACTATCCATTGTGGCTAGTCTTAGTAGTTGGCAGATATGATTCCATCATATCATTTGGTAGGATATCCCTGACTGTTAGGCTGGATGGTAATACGAGGCAAAGTTTTACACTAGTTCGGACCCTTGCAGTTGAGGAAAAAACCAACTCCTGGTACTGTATATTAGTGATAGGGGTGTGTACAAAGTACACGTGAATACCAGACATTGTGCGTGTGTGTATACTATTGATGAACTAGCCCCCAAACTTCTATAACATACTGGGGGCCTAGGGTTACAAATCATATATAGTCGGCTTATCACCAGTGGGGACAGAGTCCTCCGCGACTCTGTTAGCTAGCTTCATGTTGTACGCCGAGTCCTCCACATGGGTCTTCGTATAACGCGTCTTGGTCCAACCTTCCGGACTCCAGGCAACCTTTCGGACTCCAGGCGCAAAGGGAGCAAGACTCCCAAGGGATCCAAGTTCGGCCCTCAGCCGAAAACCGCGCCGGAACCTCCAGTGGTTCCGGACTCCGGCAGGCGGCCCCCTGCCAAGAGGGGCAAGCCGCCCATGCTAGTGACCTCTGTCTATTCAGAGGCACCGGACAACCTGCTGGGAGCGCTTCGCGGCGCTTCCATCGATGAAGAGAACCGCACTATTATGAGTGCGGTGATCAAGAAGGTCCAGTCCACCAAGAGCGGACTGACTGAAGCATGTGCCAGCCTTCTAACAGGCTTTGAGGTAAGTATTTAAAATATAGGAAAATATTACCGCATAGACAGTAGCCCCTGATGCTCTGTTTGATGTTCACAAAGAAAAGCCAAATAGAGGATCAAATAATATCTGCAGGAGTCTAATACAAGTATGTCTATATGCGTATGTAGGCTTCGCTGCTGACCTCTGCTGCACTAACTGCGGAGGTCGCCACACTAAAGCAGAACCTCGAGCGGTCCGAGAAAGAACTCGGCCTTGCCAAGAGGCAGCTCGAGGAGAACAAAGGTAAGTAATACCTTGTCTATATATAGAAAAAGAGATGCGGTTGCAAAATGATAGGATCATCATGGATGTGCCAGGGGCCACGACTGAAGTGGCGACCCTGAAGAGAGCACTGTCCGAGGCCGAAAACAAAGCAGCCGAGGAGCGCACCGAGCGGGATAAACAAGAGGCACGGGTGCGCGAGGTGCAGCAAGAGCTCCAGGCTCTCGTGAAGAAGCGCGAGACTTTGGAGCTTGACTCAAAGACACGAGAGTCCGAGCTTGCCATGGCCCTCGAGAGCACAAAGCATGCCAAGGCTGAAGCCCAAAAGGCCATCCAGGAAATTGAGGTGATGAGGAAGATAGCGGAGGGTAAGGCATTCATTATGCAAAGCAAGCATGTGAAAGTAAATTACTTATTACTTACCCGAGTCCAGAGCTCTCCAGGAGCATTCGCAGATTTGCCCCACAGCATGTCAGATGCCGCAAAGTACTACCAAGCCAAAGAGGGAAGCTCGACGGAGAAGTTGTTCTGGTCTCAGTATACTGGGACCGAACACCCGAAGCCTGTGAGCGACCAGCTGAAGCAACTGGTTGAGCTGCACAAGGCGGCCGAACAGGCCATGAGGGGCCTTATAGTCTGGATGTGGCCTGGCGACTCCCTTCCCAACAGCTACTTCGGCCTGGTGAGGCGGCTTTTGGATGCCTGCCCACGGCTGGAAGTCATAAAGCGGTCCGTCTGCATCGAAGGTGCACGCCAGGCTTTTGCCCGTGCGAAGGTGCACTGGGCCAAGATGGACGCCGAGAAGCTGGTGAAAGAGGGGCCGTCGCAGGGCAAGGAGCATCGCCACCCTGAAATGTATTATGAGGGTGTCCTGAAGGGTGCCCGTCTTGTGGCGGACGAGTGTGCGAAGGATGTAATTTTTGAATGAACTTGCTCGTGTGATCCTGTATTATGAAAACTTGTTCATGTGCGCTATGCAACGCTTGTTTGAATTTAAAATATTACCTTCTGTGCGGTTGTTTATCAAATCTGAGAGATGGCCAGTCGTCGGCTTCTGCCCCCATGCCACGAGTGCTAGGGTGTTCGGGATAAATCTGAGCACTCTTTTTCCCATCATTGGGTCCTTTGAGGGAGGTGCTCAGCGCAACGAACAAGGCAATCGGACTATAATGCTTTATCACTCTCACTTAGCCATAGAAGTCTACAATTTTAAATTTTGGCGAAGCCCCTAGTATTCGGAAGGCCGAATTCGGGGCGCTATAAACGCCTAAGCCAGACAAAGCTGACTCCTCGCCCTAAGCGGCATAAGTCTTTAGGGACTCGAGACCTCTCGAACAGCGACCAACTCTTGCCTTATCATGACAGTCAGTTTTAGCTTTCTCTACTGAGGTGCTTGCCCAGCTGAACCGGGGCACAATTGCAGTAGTTCTCCCAGTGCTACCTTAGCCGATATAGCGGAACATAAGGTACCAAAACATGGGAGTCGGGCAAACCCAACTATTGACCCAAGACATGATTCGGAGCTGATGCATATAATGCTATAAGTTCGGGGTGCCGCACTGTCGAAAGTGTTGGACTTCTCACGCCGTATTATGGGGTACGCTTAAGCCCCTGGCGTATTGACCGTACCAGAGTGTACGGATGCTGAATGTCATGAATGAACACACACACACACACACACACACACACACACACATATATATATATATATATATATATATATATATATATATATATATATAAGAATAGAGAATGCGGTAATAGTCTAGTGCTATGCATTGTTTATTCAAAAAGGTGCGTCGAAGCAGAATGATACAAGTAGTGCGGTAAGCAAAAAGTGGGACTATTTGACATGTCCCCTCCAAGGGCAAGATGAGGAATGGTATTTAAAGCAGGTATTTCACTCGTTATCAGAGACCACCTGTGAGTTCCATGGTGCGACGTAGCTTTCTTCCTCCTTGGTTGTTGTATCATGTGTCCGACAATCATACTGCCAAACGGGGTTTCCAGAGAGTAAAGTCATGAAAGAGAGAAAAAATAACAAAGCGGGAAGCCCCTAGTGCGGTTGAGCCGCGTTTTAGGGTGTGTCGTAGTCGTGTCCCCCCACCTATGCCCATGGTATTTTCAATGCGTAATTATGTACGCATGGCACAGATTTCGCCGTTTGGCTGGGACTGGGGTGGGGGCCGCATTGCTATGCGAGCTCGGAACATGCCAGGCGGTCTTGTTGCATATTACTCCTGGTGCGCTTGAAGGTGTCCGGGTGTTTAATCGCCGAACTGGTGGATTGCCTTAAGAGGTGCTTTGTGCTTCTACTGCGGGGACCGCAAGTGTGCTCCTCCGTGCGGAGAGAGCGCTCTGTGTTTCCATTGACTATGATGACCCCCCGAGGTCCTGGCATCTTGAGCTTGAGGTATGCATAATGCGGTACCGCATTGAATCTCGCAAATGCGGTTCGCCCGAGCAGTGCATGATAGCCACTGCAGCACGGGACTATATCGAAGATTAACTCCTTGCTTCGGAAGTTATCCGGGGATCCGAAGACCACTTCCAGTGTGACTGAGCCTGTACAATGTGCCTCTACACCTAGTATGACACATTTGAAGGTCATTTTTGTGGGTTTGATCCTTGAGGGGTCTATACCCATTTTGCGCACTGTGTCCTGATAAAGCAGGTTCAGGCTGCTGCCGCCATCCATAAGGACTCGAGTGAGGTGAAATCCGTCGATGATTGGGTCTAGGACCAGTGCGGCGAATCCGCCATGACGGATACTAGTGGGGTGGTCCCTGCGATCGAAGGTGATCGGACTGGAGGACCATGGGTTGCACTTTGGGGCGAATGGCTCCAACGCATATATGTCCCTTAGCGCACGCTTCCGCTCCCTCTTGGGGGTGTTGGTTGCATATATCATGTTCACCGTCTGCACTTGTGGGGGGAACCTCTTCTGTCCTCCGGTGTTCGGCGGCCGGGGATCCTCCTCGTCATCGCTATGTAACCCCTTATCTTTGTCTTCGGCATTTAACTAGCCGGCCTGCTTGAACACCCAACATTCCCGGTCGGTGTGGTTGGCTGGCTTGTCGGGGGTGCCGTGTATTTGACAGGAGCGATCGAGTATACGGTCCAAACTGGAGGGGCCCGGAGTGCTTCTTTTGAATGGCTTTTTCCGCTGACTGGGTTTAGTGTTGGAAATATGCCCTAGAGGCAATAATAAATTGATTATTATTATATTTCCTTGTTCATGATAATCGTTTATTATCCATGCTAGAATTGTATTGATAGGAAACTCAGATACATGTGTGGATACATAGACAACACCATGTCCCTAGTAAGCCTCTAGTTGACTAGCTCATTGATCAATAGATGGTTACGGTTTCCTGACCATGGACATTGGATGTCATTGATAACGGGATCACATCATTAGGAGAATGATGTGATGGACAAAGACCTAATCCTAAGCCTAGCACAAGATCATGTAGTTCGTATGCTAAAGCTTTTCTAATGTCAAGTATCATTTCCTTAGACCATGAGATTGTGCAACTCCAGGATACCGTAGGAGTGCTTTGGGTGTGCCAAACGTCACAACGTAACTGGGTGGCTATAAAGGTACACTACAGGTATCTTCGAAAGTGTCTGTTGGGTTGGCACGAATCGAGACTGGGATTTGTCACTCCGTGTAAACGGAGAGGTATCTCTGGGCCCACTCAGTAGGACATCATCATAATGTGCACAATGTGATCAAGGAGTTGATCACGGGATGATGTGTTATGAAACGAGTAAAGAGACTTGCCGGTAACGAGATTGAACAAGGTATCGGGACACCGACGATCGAATCTCAGGCAAGTATCGTACCGCTAGACAAAGGGAATTGTATGCGGGATTGATTAAGTCCTTGACATCGTGGTTCATCCGATGAGATCATCGTGGAACATGTGGGAGCCAACATAGGTATCCAGATCCCGCTGTTGGTTATTGACCGGAGAGTCATCTCGGTCATGTCTCCATGTCTCCCGAACCCGTAGGGTCTACACACTTAAGGTTCGGTGACGCTAGGGTTATAGAGATATTAGTATGCGGTAACCCGAAAGTTGTTCAGAGTCCCGGATGAGATCCTGGACATCACGAGGAGTTCCAGAATGGTCCGGAGGTAAAGATTTATATATATGGGAAGTCTTGTTTTGGTCGCCGGAAAAGTTTCGCGCATTATCGGTATTGTACCGGGAGTGCCGAAAGGGGTCCGGGGGTCCACCAAGGGGGTCCACCTGCCCCGGGGGGGCAAATGGGCTGTAGGGTTGTGCGCCTTGGCCTATATGGGCCAAGGGCACCAGCCCCAAGAGGCCCATGCGCCAAGAGATAAGGGAAAGAAAGAGTCCTAAAGGGGGAAGGCACCTCCTAGGTGCCTTGGGGAGGATGGACTCCTCCCTGGCCGCACCCTTCCTTGGAGGAAGGGCCAAGGCTGCCCCCCCTCTCCCTTGGCCCTATATATAGTGGGGGAAGGGAGGGCAGCAACACCTAAGCCCTGGCGCCTCCCTCTTCCTCCCATGACACATCTCCCTCCTCCCGCAGCGCTTGGCGAAGCCCTGTTGGAATCCCGCTACTTCCACCACCACGCCGTCGTGCTGCTGGATCTCCATCAACCTCTCCTCCCCCCTTGCTGGATCAAGAAGGAGGAGACATCGCTGCTCCGTACGTGTGTTGAACGCGGAGGTGCCGTCCGTTCGGCGCTAGGATCATCGGTGATTTGGATCACGACGAGTACGACTCCATCAACCCCGTTCTCTTGAACGCTTCCGCGCGCAATATATAAGGGTATGTAGATCCACTCCTCCCTCGTTGCTAGATGACCCCATAGATAGATCTTGGTGACACATAGGAAAATTTTGAATTTATGCTACGTTCCCCAACAGTGGCATCATGAGCTAGGTCTATGCGTAGTTTCTATGCATGAGTAGAACACAAATAGTTGTGGGCGTTGATTTTGTTCAATATGCTTACCGTTATTAGTCCAATCTTGATTCGGTGGCATTGTGGGATGAAGCAGCCCGGACCGACCTTACACGTACAATTACGTGAGACTGGTTCCACCAACTGACATGCACTAGTTGCATATGGTGCTAGCGGGTGTCTGTCTCTCCCACTTTAGTCGGAACGGATTCGATGAAAAGGGTCCTTATGAAGGGTAAATAGTAATTGGCATATCACGTTGTGGTTTTGCGTAGGTAAGAAACGTTCTTGCTAGAAACCCATAGCAGCCACGTAAAACATGCAAACAACAATTAGAGGACGTCCAACTTGTTTTTGCAGGGTATGCTATGTGATGTGATATGGCCAAGAAGAATGTGATGAATGATATGTGATGTATGAGATTGATCATGTTCTTGTAATAGGAATCACGACTTGCATGTCGATTAGTATGACAACCGGCAGGAGCCATAGGAGTTGTCTTAATTTATTTATGACCTACGTGTCAACATAAACGTCATGTAATTACTTTACTTTATTGCTAACCGTTAGCTGTAGAAGTAGAAGTAATAGTTGGCGAGACAACTTCATGAAGACACGATGATGGAGATCATGATGATGGAGATCATGGTGTCATGCCGGTGACGATGATGATCATGGAGCCCCGAAGATGGAGATCAAGAGGAGCAAAGTGATGATGGTCATATCATGTCACTATTTGATTGCATGTGATGTTTATCATGTTTATGCATCTTGTTTACTTAGAACGATGGTAGTAAATAAGATGATCCCTCATAATAATTTCAAGAAAGTGTTCCCCCTAACTGTGCACCGTTGCGAAAGTTCGTCGTTTCGAAGCACCACGTGATGATCGGGTGTGATAGATTCTTACGTTCGAATACAACGGGTGTTGACGAGCCTAGCATGTACAGACATGGCCTCGGAACACATGCAAAACACTTAGGTTGACTTGACAAGCCTAGCATGTACATACATGGCCTCAGAACAGAAGAGACTGAAAGGTCGAGCATGAGTCATATGGTAGATATGATCAACATGAAGATGTTCATCGATGATGACTAGTCCGTCTCACGTGATGATCGGACACGGCCTAGTTGACTCGGATCATGTAATCACTTAGATGACTGGAGGGATGTCTATCTGAGTGGGAGTTCATAAGATGAACTTAATTATCCTGAACATAGTCAAAAGGTCTTCGCAAATTATGTCGTAGCTTGTGCTTCAGTTCTACTGTTTAGATATGTTCCTAGAGAAAATTTAGTTGAAAGTTGATAGTAGCAATTATGCGGACTAGGTCCGTAAACTGAGGATTGTCCTCATTGCTTCATAGAAGGCTTATGTCCTTAATGCACCGCACAGTGTGCTGAACCTCGAACGTCGTCTGTGGATGTTGCGAACATCTGACATACATATTTTGATAACTACGTGATAGTTCAGTTAAACGGTTTAGAGTTGAGGCACCGAAGACGTTTTGAAACGTCGCAAAACATATGAGATGTTTCGAGGGCTGAAATTGGGATTTCAGGCTTGTGCCCACGTCAAGAGGTGTAAGACCTCCGACGATTTTCTTAGCCTGCAAACTAAGGGAGAAAAGCTCAATTGTTGAACTTGTGCTCAGATTGTCTGAGTACAACAATCGCTTGAATCGAGTGGGAGTTGATCTTCCAGATGAGGTAGTGATGTTTCTCCGAAGTCATTACCACCAAGCTGCTAGAGCTCCGTGATGAACTATAATATATCAGGGACATATATGATGATCCTTGAGTTATTCGCGATGTTTGACACCACAAAAGTAGAAATCAAGAAGGAGCATCAATTGTTGATGGTTGGTGAAACCACTAGTTTCAAGAAGGGCAAGGACATGAAGGGATACTTCATGAAACGGCAATTCAGCTGCTGCTCTAGTGAAGAAACCCAAGGTTGAACCCAAACCCGAGACTAAGTGCTTCTGTAATAAGGGGAACAGCCACTGGAGCAGAATTACCCTAGATACTTGGTAGATAAGAAGGCTGGCAAGGTCGATAGAAGTATATTGGATGTATTATGTTAATGTGTACTTTACTAGTACTCCTAGTAGCACCAGGGTATTAGATACCGGTTCGGTTGCTAAGTGTTAGTAACTCGAAATAAAAGCTACGGAATAAACGGAGACTAGCTAAAGGTGAGATGACGATATGTGTTGGAAGTATTTCCTTGGTTGATCAAATATCATACGCTCCCTCTACCATCGAGATTGGTGTTTGCGTTGAGCATAGACACGATTGGATTATGTCTATCACAATACAGTTATTCATTTAAAGAGAATAATGGTTACTCTGTTTATTTGAATAATACCTTCAATGGTCTTACACATGAAATGAATGGTTTATTGAATCTCGATCGTAGTGATACACATGTTCATGCCAAAAGATAGTAATGATAGTACCACCTACTTGTGTCACTGCCACGTAAGTCATATCGGTATAAAACGCATGAAGAAGCTCCATGTTGATGGATCTTTGGGCTCACTCATTTTGAAAAGTTTGAGACATGCGAACCATGTCTATTGGTGTATATGCATGAAGAAACTCCATGCAAATGGACCGTTTGGACTCACTTGATTTTGAATCACTTGAGACATGCAAATCATACCACATGGGCAAGATGACTGAAAGCCTCGTTTTCAGTAAAATGGAACTAGAAAGCAACTTGTTGGAAGTAATACATTTTGATGTGTGCAATCCAATGAGTGCTGAGGCATGTAGTGGATATCGTTATGTTCTTACTTCACAGATGATTTGAGTAGATGTTGAGTATATTTACTTGATGAATCACGAGTCTGATTATTGAAAGGTGCAAGTAATTTCATGGTGAAGTTGAAAGATCGTCGTGACAAGAGGATAAAATATCTATGATATGATCATAGAGATGAATATCTGAATTACGAGTTTGGCACAGAATTAAGACATTGTGGAAATTGTTTCACAACTAATACAGCCTGGAACACCATAGTGTGATGGTGTGTCCGAACATCATAACTGCACCCTATTAGATATGATGCGTACCATGATGTCTCTTATTGAATTACCACAATAGTTTATGGGTTAGGCATTAGAGACAACCACATTCACTTTAAAAGGGGCACCACATAATTTCGATGAGATGACACCGTATGAACTATGGTTTAGAGAAACCCAAGCTGTCATTTCTTAGAAGTTTGGGGCTGCGACGCTTATGTGGAAAAGTTTCAGGCTGATAAGCTTGAACCCAAAGCGGATAAATGCATCTTCATAGGACACCCAAAATAGTTGGGTATACCTCCTGTCTCAGATCCGAAAGCAATAAGGGATTGTTTCTAGAATCGGTTCCTTTCTCAAGGAAAAGTTTCTCTCGAAAGAATTGAGTGGGAGGATGGTGGAGACTTGATGAGGTTATTCAACCGTCTCTTCAACTAGTGTGTGGCAGGGCACAGGAGTTGTTCCTGTGGCACCTACACCAATTGAAGTGGAAGCTTATGATAGTGATCATGAAACTTCAGATCAAGTCACTACCAAACCTCGTGGGATGACAAGGATGCGTACTACTTCAGAGTGGTACGTAATCCTATCTTGGAAGTCATGTTGCTAGACAACAATGAACCTACGAGCTGTGGAGAAGCGATGGTGGGCCCAGATTCCGATAAATGGCTCGAGGCCATATAATCCGAGAGAGGATCCATATATGAAAACAAAGTGTAGACTTTGGGAGAACTACTTGATGGTCGTAAGGCTGTTAGGTACATATGGATTTTAAAAGGAAGACGGACAATGATGGTAGGTATCACCATTAAGAAAGCTCGACTTGTCGTTAAGATGTTTTCTGACAAGTTCAAGGAGTTGACTGCGATGAGACTTTCTCACTCGTAGTGATGCTAAGAGTCTGTTGGAATTATATTAGCAATTACTGCATTATTTGTGAAATCTTGCAGATAGGATGCCAAAAACCATTGTTTCCTCAATGATTTTTGAGGAAAGGTTGTATGTGACACAACCAGAAGGTTTTGTCAATCCTGTAAGATGCTAATAAGTATGCAAAGCTCCAGCAATCCTTCTAAGGACTGGAGTAAGCATCTCGGAGTTGGAATGTATGCTTTGATGAGATGATCAAAGATTTTGGGTGTATACAAAGTTTATGAGAAACTTGTATTTCCAAAGAAGTGAGTGGGAGCACTATAGAATTTTTGATAAATATATGTTGACATATTGTTGATCAGAAATGACGTAGAATTTCTGGAAAGCATATAGGGTTATTTGGAAAGTGTTTTTCAATGGAAAGCCTGGATTAAGCTACTTGAACATTGAGCATCAAGATCTATAAGGATAGATCAAAATTCTTAATGGTACTTTCAAATGAGCACATACCTTAACATGATCTTGAAGGTGTTCAAGATGGATCAGTCAAAGAAGGAGTTCTTGCCTGAGTTGTAAGGTATTAAGTTAAGACTTAAAGCTCGACCACGGCAGAAGAAAGAGGAAGGACGAAGGTCGTCCCCTATGCTTTTATCATAGGCTCTCTACAGTATGCTATGCTGTGTACCGCACCTGAAGTGTGCCTTGCCATGAGTCAGTCAAGGGGTACAAGAGTGATCCAAGAATGGATCACAAGATAGCGGTCAAAAGTTATCCTTAGTAACTAATGGACTAAGGAATTTTCTCGATTATGGAGGTGGTAATAGAGTTCGTCGTAAAGGGTTACGCCGATGCAAACTTTGACACTAATCCAGATTATTCTGAGTAGTAAACTGGATTCGTATAGTAGAACAGTTATTTGGAATAGCCCCAAATGTAGCGTAGTAGTTGCATCTACAAGATGACATAGAAATTTGCGAAGTACATACGGATTTGAAAGATTCAGACCCGTTGACTATAACATCTCTCACAAGCATAACATGATCAAACCCAGAACTCATCGAGTGTTAATCACATGGTAATGTGAACTAGATTATTGACTCTAGTAAACCCTTTGGGTGTTAGTCACATGGGGATGTGAGCTTGAGTGTTAGTCACATAGCGATGTGAACTGGATTATTGACTCTAGTGCAAGTGGGAGACTGTTGGAAATATGCCCTAGAGGCAATAATAAATTGATTATTATTATATTTCCTTGTTCATGATAATCGTTTATTATCCATGCTAGAATTGTATTGATAGGAAACTCAGATACATGTGTGGATACATAGACAACACCATGTCCCTAGTAAGCCTCTAGTTGACTAGCTCGTTGATCAATAGATGGTTACGGTTTCCTGACCATGGACATTGGATGTCATTGATAACGGGATCACATCATTAGGAGAATGATGTGATGGACAAAGACCCAATCCTAAGCCTAGCACAAGATCATGTAGTTCGTATGCTAAAGCTTTTCTAATGTCAAGTATCATTTCCTTAGACCATGAGATTGTGCAACTCCCGGATACCGTAGGAGTGCTTTGGGTGTGCCAAACGTCACAACGTAACTGGGTGGCTATAAAGGTACACTACAGGTATCTCCGAAAGTGTCTGTTGGGTTGGCACGAATCGAGACTGGGGTTTGTCACTCCGTGTAAACGGAGAGGTATCTCTGGGCCCACTTGGTAGGACATCATCATAATGTGCACAATGTGATCAAGGAGTTGATCACAGGATGATGTGTTACGAAATGAGTAAAGAGACTTGCCGGTAACGAGATTGAACAAGGTATCGGGATACCGACGATCGAATCTCGGGCAAGTATCGTACCGCTAGACAAAGGGTATTGTATATGGGATTGATTAAGTCCTTGACATCGTGGTTCATTCGATGAGATCATCGTGGAACATGTGGGAGCCAACATGGGTATCCAGATCCCGCTTTTGGTTATTGACCGGAGAGTCATCTCGGTCATGTCTGCATGTCTCTCGAACCCGTAGGGTCTACACACTTAAGGTTCGGTGACGCTAGGGTTATAGAGATATTAGTATGCGGTAACCCGAAAGTTGTTCGGAGTCCCGGATGAGATCCCGGATGTCACGAGGAGTTCCGAAATGGTCCGGAGGTAAAGATTTATATATGGGAAGTCTTGTTTTGGTCACCGGAAAAGTTTCCCAATTATCGGTATTGTACCGGGAGTGCTGAAAGGGGTCCGGGGGTCCACCAAGGGGGTCCACCTGCCCCGGGGGGCCACATGGGCTGTAGGGGTGTGCGCCTTGGCCTATATGGGCCAAGGGCACCAGCCCCAAGAGGCCCATGCGCCAAGAGATAAGGGAAAGAAAGAGTCCTAAAGGGGGAAGGCACCTCCTAGGTGCCTTGGGGAGGATGGACTCCTCCCTGGCCGCACCCTTCCTTGGAGGAAGGGCCAAGGCGGCGCCCCCCCCTCTCCCTTGGCCCTATATATAGTGGGGGAAGGAAGGGCAGCAACACCTAAGCCCTGGCGCCTCCCTCTTCCTCCCATGACACATTTCCCTCCTCCCGCAGCGCTTGGCGAAGCCCTGTTGGAATCCCGCTACTTCCACCACCACGCCGTCGTGCTGCTGGATCTCCATCAACCTCTCCTCCCCCCTTGCTGGATCAAGAAGGAGGAGACGTCGCTGCTCAGTACGTGTGTCGAACACGAAGGTGCCGTCCGTTCGGCGCTAGGATCATCGGTGATTTGGATCACGACGAGTACGACTCCATCAACCCCGTTCTCTTGAACGCTTCTGCGCGCGATCTACAAGGGTATGTAGATCCACTCCTCCCTCATTGCTAGATGACTCCATAGATAGATCTTGGTGACACGTAGGAAAATTTTGAATTTATGCTATGTTCCCCAACATTTAGAACCTCTGAATCCGGCATTGACTGGCGTATCCTCGGTATTATCGCTGTTGATGCGACGCTTGTGTTTGTTGCGACGTGACCTGCCATTGCTATCCTTGGTATCTGAAGTACCATGGTTCTTTGATATGTTATTGCTGCGAGCCAGCCAGCTATCCTCTCCCGCGCAAAAGTGGGTCATGAGTGTCGTGAGGGCTGCCATAGATTTTGGCTTTTCCTGGCCAAGGTGCCGGGTGAGCCACTCATCGCGGATCTTGTGCTTAAAAGCTGCTAGGGCCTCTGCATCCAGACAGTCGATGATTTTATTTTTCTTTGTCAGGAACCGTGTCCAAAATTGCCTGGCCGATTCCTCTGGCTGCTGAATTATGTGGCTCAAGTCATCGACATCTGGTGGTCGCACATAAGTGCCCTGGAAGTTGTCGAGGAATGCATCTTCCAGATCTTCCCAACAGCCAATGGATTCTGCTGGCAGGTTGTTGAGCCAATGCTGAGCTGGTCCTTTGAGTTTGAGTGGGAGGTATTTGATGGCGTGTAGATCGTCACCGCGGGCCATGTGGATGTGCAGGAGGAAGTCCTCGATCCATACCGCAGGATCTGTTGTACCGTCGTATGATTTGATATTTATGGGTTTGAAACCCTCTGGGATTTGGTGATCCATTACTTCGTCTGTGAAGCATAGGGGGTGTGAGGTGCCTCTGTACTAGGCTATATCACGACGCACCTCAAATGAGTCTTGTCCGCTGTGTTCGGTCCGGCCGGATTTACTTTTACTGTATCCGGCGTGACGGTTATCGTCTCGCGTAGTAGCGCGCCCTCGTGATCCGTAGATCAATCTTGCGTGTTTTGCTTTGTCCTCCAATACGTCTCGCAGGTCTAGCGTGTTTCCCCGTGCCTTGAAATTTTTATTTGAGTGGCGTCGGGGTGCGGGCTGAGCTTTTGGCTGAAATGCCTCTCTGTCGCAGCCACGAGGTGGCCGGTCAGCCGCGTCATATGCTAGAGATGTAAGTTTTAATGCTTCCTCCTCCAATTGGGGTAGCAACCTGCGCTTTGGGTAACTCTTGGAGGGGCATTCGAGTTCATATTCCTCGGCCGCAAGGACTTCAGTCCATCTGCCAGCTAGCAAATCTTGATCAGCTCGAAGCTGCTGTTGCTTTTTCTTAAGGCTGTTTGCCGTGGCTATAAGCCGGCGCTTGAAGCGCTCTTGCTCGACGGGATCCTCAGGCACAACAAATTCGTCAACGTCGAGGCTTGCCTCGTCTTCGGAGGGAGGCGTGTAATTATCATCCTCCGCCTCTCCATCTGCCGCTCTCTCGGGAGGGCTGGCTTCTCCATCCTCCTGCTCTAAATCTTGCTGGAGGGGATTGTCGTCATCTTCGGCACTGTCCGGAGTGCTATTATCTCCTGTGCCGGTATCACCGCTTTTTCCTTGGCGAGACTTAGAGCAGCGCCGCTGACGTCGGCGCTTGGGTTGCTTCTTGGAGGGGTCATCCTCCGATGTCCCGTCGCCATTGCCTTCTTTGGGTGTGTCCATCGTATATATATATCATATGATGAGGTGGCTGTCCAGTGCCCTGCGGGCAGTGGTTCTTGTTCGTCTCCTGCATCGTCGTCCATACCGCCGATGTCTTTGGAGTCGAAGTCGAGCATGTCGGTCAAATTGTCGAAAGTGGCTACTAAGTGGGTGGTGGGTGGGCGGCGAATTTCTTCATCATCCGCATCCCAATCCTGCCGGACATAGTTTGACCAGGACTCTCCTGACAAGGAGAGAGACCTTAATGAGTTCAGTATGTCGCCGAAGGGCGAGTGCTGAAAGATATCCGCGGAGGTGAACTCCATGATCGGTGCCCAGTCGGATTCGATAGGCACGGGCGCAGGCGGTTCGGAGTCCGTGGCCGGGGAAGAATCCGGCAGTTTGGCGTCACGGCTCTCGTGAAGGGTAAGGTTGATACTCGGCTCGATCGCCGCTGAGAATGCAGCCTCCGTGGCGGGGTCTATCCACCCGTCCATGGATGGCGCAATTGGCTCAGAACTGAGGGTCGGAGCGGTTGCCGGTGCGGTCTCCTGAACACTGTCCGATGGTAGAGCTAAATCATGCTTATCGTGACTATGCGGCGCACTCGGCAGGGGCTCAAATCCGTCGAAGATCAAGTCTCCATGGATGTCGGCCGTGTAGTTTAAGCTTCCAAACCTGACCTGGTGGCCAGGGGCGTAACTCTCGATCTCCTCCAGATGGCCAAGTGAGTTGCCACATAGTGCGAAGCCGCCGAATACGAAGATCTGTCCGGGGAGAAAAGTCTCACCCTGGACTGCATTGCTATCGATGATCGAAGGAGCCATCAAGCCTGACGATGACGACACAGAGGAACTCTCAATGAAAGCACCAATGTCGGTGTCAAAACTGGCAGATCTCGGGTAGGGGGTCCCGAACTGTGCGTCTAGGCGAATGGTAACAGGAGACGGGGGACACGATGTTTTTACCCAGGTTCGGGCCCTCTCGATGGAGGTAAAACCCTACTCCTGCTTGATTGATCTTGATGATATGAGTACTACAAGAGTTGATCTACCACGAGATCGAAGAGGCTAAACCCTAGAAGCTAGCCTATGGTATGATTGTTGTTCTTGGTCCTACGGACTAAACCCTCCGGTTTATATAGACACCGGAGAGGGCTAGGGTTACACAGAGTCGGTTACAAGGAAGGAGATCTATATATCCGTATTTCCAAGCTTGCCTTCCACGCCAAGGAGAGTCCCATCCGGACACGGGACGAAGTCTTCAATCTTGTATCTTCATAGTCCAATAGTCCGGCCAATGGATATAATCTGACAGTCCGGATACCCCCTAATCCAGGACTCCCTCAATCATGATTATTAGAGCATTGTCCCGGTGAGGAAAGGATGATGGAGAGTATGATTCCCCCACAAGCCGGGATGAGACTCCAGACGAAAAATAAATAAAAGAAAAAAAGAGGCCAAAAAGAAAAGAAGAAGAAGGCCCGAATAAAAAAATGAAATGAGAGAAAAAGAGAGAAGAGACAATGTTACTATCCTTTTTCGACACTTGTGCTTCGCTTCAAAGTAGCACCATGATCTTCATGATAGAGAGCCTTTTATGTTGTCACTTTCATAAACTAGTGGGAATTTTACATTATAGAACTTGACTTGTATATTCCAATGATGGGCTTCCTCAAATTGCCCTAGGTCTTCGTGAGCAAGCAAGTTGGATGCACACCCACTTAGTTTCTTTTGTTGAGCTTTCATACACTTATAGCTCTAGTGCATCCGTTGCATGGCAATCCCTACTCACTCACATTGATATCTATTAATGGGCATCTCCATAGCCCGTTGATACTCCTAGTTGATGTGAGACTATCTTCTCCTTTTTTGTCTTCTCCACAACCACCATTCTATTCCACCATAGTGCTATATCCATGGCTCACGCTCATATATTGTGTGAAGATTGAAAAAGTTTGAGAACATCAAAAGTATGAAACAATTGCTTGGCTTGTCATCGGGGTTGTACATGATTTAATACTTTGTGTGATGACGATAGAGCATAGCCAGACTATATGATTTTGTAGGGATAACTTTCTTTAGTCATGTTATTTTGAGAAGACATGATTTCTTAGTTAGTATACTTGAAGTGTTATTATTTCTATGTCAATATTAAAATTTTATCTTGAATCTTTTGGGTCTGAACATACATGCCACAATAAAGAAAAAATGCATTGATAAATATGTTAGGAAGCATTCCACATCAAAAATTCTGTTTTTATCATTAACCTACTTGAGGACGAGCAAGAATTAAGCTTGGGGATGCTTGATACGTCTCCAACGTATCTATAATTTTTGATTGTTCCATGCTATTATATTATCTATTTTGGATGTTAATGGGCTTATTTTTACATTTTTATATTATTTTTGGGACTAACCTATTAACCGGAGGCCCAGTCCAAATTGTTGTTTTTTGCCTATTTTAGAGTTTCGCCGAAAAGGAATATCAAACGGAATCCAAACGGAATGAAACCTTCGGGGGCATTATTTTTGGAACAAACGTGATCCAGGAGACTTGGAGTGGACGTCAAGAATCAGTCGAGGAGGCCACGAGGCAGGGGGCACGGCCTCCACCCTCGTGGGCCCCTTGTTGCTCCACCGACCTACTTCTTCCTCCTATATATATCCATATACCCCGCAAACATCCAGGAGCACCACAAAAACCTAATTCCACCGCCGCAACCTTCTGTACCCAAGAGATCGCATCTTGGGGCCTTTTCCAGAGCTCCGCCGGAGGGGGCATTGATCACGGAGGGCCTCTACATCAACTCCATGGCCCCTCAGATGATGTGTGAGTAGTTTACTTCAGACCTTCGGCTCCATAGCTAGTAGCTAGATGGCTTCTTATCTCTCTTTGGATCTCAATTCAAAGTTCTCCTCGATTCTCTTGGAGATCTATTCGATGTAATCTTCTTTTGTGGTGTGTTTGTCGAGATCCAATGAATTGTGGGTTTATGATCAAGTTATCTATGAACAATATTTGAATCTTCTCTAAATTCTTTTATGTATGATTGGTTTATCTTTGCAAGTCTCTTCAAATTATCAGTTTGGTTTGGCTTACTAGATTGATCTTTCTTGCAATGGGAGAAGTGCTTAGCTTTGGGGTTTAATCTTGCGGTGCTCGATCCCAGTGACAGAAAGGGAAACGACGCGTATTGTATTGTTGCCATCGAGGATAAAAATATGGGGTTTATATCATATTGCATGAGTTTATCCCTCTACATCATGTCATCTTGCTTAAGGCGTTACTCTGTTCTTATGAACTTAATACTCTAGATGCATGCTAGATAGCGGTCGATGTGTGGAGTAATAGTAGTAGATGCAGAATCGTTTCGGTCTACTTGTCTCGGACGTGATGCCTATATACATGATCATGCCTAGATATTCTCATAATTATTCGCTTTTCTATCAATTTCTCAACAGTAATTTGTTCACCCACCGTAATACTTATGCTATCTTGAGAGAAGCCACTAGTGAACCTATGGCCCCTGGGTCTATTCTCCATCATACAAGTTTCCAATCTACTTTATTTTGCTATCTTTTACTTTCAATCTATATCATAAAAATACCAAAAATATTTATCTTATTATTATCATCTCTATCAGATCTCACTCTTGCAAGTGGCCGTGAAGGGATTGACAACCCCTTTATCGCGTTAGTTGCGAGGTTCTTATTTGTGTGTGTAGGTACGAGGTGTCTCGCGCGTGGTCTCCTACTGGATTGATACCTTGGTTCTCAAAAACTGAGGGAAATACTTATGCTGCTCTACTGCATCACCCTTTCCTCTTCAAGGGAAAACCAACGCAGTGCTCAAGAGGTAGCAGCACACATGCATCACTACAAAAAAAAGACACATCCGTGACATTTTGGGTCGAACGAATTTTTTTTCTGTCATACATATGACACTTCTATGGCGATAATTGTGACAAAACCCGGTATCATCATAGATGTGGTGGGCTCCTACTTCTATGACAAAAAATCATGACAGAAAATGGGCTTTTCGTCCTAGGCGGGCCGGAGACGCAGCTGCATGACATTCTTTGGGACGTCCATGACGAAAAAAACCATGGTAGAAGCGAGGGGGAGGAAAATTTTGGGGAGTTCCCGGTTACGGTGGGAGGTTGGGGGCCGAGCGATGCGCGTTTCTCTCGTACACGTACGCGCGTGTGTGCGATGCGTTGGCTCTAACTGAACCCAAGCGAGGCGTTGGGCTCTAACTGAACCCGAGCGATTGCACTGCAGGCTACGCGTTAATGTACCCGAGCGATCGATTGATGGTTGTTAACTGAACCCGATCGAGCAATTCCTTGGCTACTGCTGCTAACTCAAGCCGATCGATGGGATGAACAGTG
>NC_057797.1:568283327-568299370 GCF_018294505.1 Triticum aestivum | reverse complement strand
CGTTTTGTGGTACGCCACACCCCTCCCGATCAACAGGACCCCCGTTTCGACAGTAGGAAGTCTGTTTCGTCCGTTTTGCGGTACGCCACACCCCTCCCGATCAACAGGACCCCGGTTTCGACCGTAGGAGGTCCGTTTCCTCCGTTTTGCGGTATGCCACACCCCTGCCGATCAATAGGACCCCCGTTTCGACCGTAGGAGGTCCGTTTTTCCTCCATTGTGCAGTACGCGAGGCCTCGTTTCCATCGTCTGTTCCGTCCAAGCCCTCCCGATGAACACGACCACGCATTTCGTTCCGACCCATGAACACGACGACGACGTTGTTTCTCCGTTCCGACCCAGCCATGTACACGAGCCCTCGCCGTACATATGCGCGAGTAGGCGTTCGAGACCCCGCCCGTATGTACACATACGTGGCTGTATTTTCTTTCTTGCACCCTGGCCGCTGTATGTACGTGTACATGCTACGTGCGCGCCTCTACTACGAAACGTGCGCGCCTCTACTACGACACGTGTGCACCTCTACATCCACCAGTATATATATGTACGTACACGTTCGCAACCAGAATGACAATGCTACGTACGCTTCGACCAGGTGGGTCCCGACTGTCAGGCACTTCCTTGCGTGCGAAGGTGTAGCTGGTGGGTCCCAGCAGTCAGCGGGGAAACGTTTTTTTCGTGAAATACGGTGGCCCGTCCGGTGGGTCCTTGCTGTCAGGTGGAGGAAACATTATTTTCCGCGTAATAAGGAGGCAGTTCCTTGCTGCGGCCGTAGACCCAGCTGTCAGCCTCTCCACGTACAGTCCATGTCCGATGGAAGTCCTTCCTTGACCACGTTAACCACGCCGCGCTGAGAGCACCGGGGCAGTGGACGACGGCGAGGCCTAGGAGGGGGACGGCGCAGAGCCGGGGAAGACGCAGCAGTGGAAGCCCGCGCGGAGAGGAGTACGAGGGTTCACTGGTTCGGCTGCGGTGTGAGGCTGCTGTCGCCGCAGAATAACAGGGGGTGTCGATGAGTAGAGGGATGGCCTGGCTAGCGGTGGGAGTAGTACGGGGCGGTGAGGCCTCCGCGACATCACAGCCGACCACGGGAGGCAGGAGCATGCGGCACAACCGGTGCTGCTTTGGGCGGCTGGAGCAAGAAGACCAGAGGTTGAAGAAGCACTACGGCCATTGGATGCACATCGTACGGTCACTGGAGCTAGAATCGTTCATATTGACTAAAGTTGACAAAGGCCCCCGTCCCAGTCAACTTAGTAGGCCCACTCAGCCTCCCACCATGGTGGGTCCCAGCTAGCAGGGGGAGTATTCATTTTTTGTGCGTAATAAGGAGGCACTTCCGGTGGGTCCGAGCTGACAGCGGGGGGAACGTTTTTTTGCAAAATATGCTGGCCCGTCCGGTGGGTCCTAGCAGTCAGGGGGGCAACGTTTTTTTCGTGAAATAAGGTGGCCCGTCCGGTGGGTCCCTGCTGTAAGGTGGAGGAATAATTATTTTGCGTGTAATAAGGAGGCACTTCCTTGCGGCCGCCTGGACCCAGCTGTCAGCCTCTCCACGTACAGTACTCTTCCGATGGAAGTCGGTCATTGACCACGTTGACCACGCCGCGCTGAGAGCACCAGGGCGATGGTCTGGACGATGGCGAGTCCTAGGAAGGGGACGACGCGGAGCCGGGGAAGACGCAGGAGTGGAAGCCCACGCGGAGAGGAGTACAAGGGTTCACTGGTTCAGCTGCGGTGTGAGGCTGCCATCGCCGCAGAATAACAGGGGGTGTGGGTGAGTGGAGGGATGGCCTGGCCAGCGGTGGGAGTAGTATGGGAGTGGTGAGGCCTCCGCGGCAGCACAGCCGGCCACGGGAGGCAGGAGCAGGCGGCACGACCGGCGTTGCTTTGGGCGGCTGGACCAAGAAGACCAGAGGTTGAGGAAGCACTACGACCGTTGGATGGACATCGTACGGTCACTGAAGCTAGAAACGTTTATTATTGACTAAGTTGACAAAGCCTTGGTACGCTCCAACTTAGTAGGCCCACAGGTCAGCCTCCGAAATGGTGTGCCCCAGATGTCAGGGGGAGGAATCATTTTTTGGGCAGCCGAAGCTAAGAATATCCGAAATTGAAGAAGAAGCACGACATCCGTTGGATAGACATCCAACGGCCACTACTGCTAGAACCATGTGTTGACTATAATAAGTTGGCAAAGCCTTGCATACGCGTCAACTTATTTTTTTACGGGACGCGTCACTTAGTAGGCCCACAAGTGTGTGGCACAGAACTTATAGCCCATTTACATTTTGTAAGAATGTACAGCCCATTTTGGAATTCTAATGGAATTTACAACAGCCCATTTACAGTTTGTTAAAAGTACAACCCATTTTCTAGCTAGGACAATGATTAATAATTTCAACCAACCGTTGAAGACAAAATTCAATAAAATTTCCCACATTTTGATGGGCTCCGAAATATTTTTATCCCAAAATTACTAGTCAGATTAAATATAAATTTGTATTACGTAAAAATCTAACGAAACATTGCACGCGCAACAATGAAAATTTAAGATTTTCAAAATCCATAAATAATATTTTATAAACTAATTTCGTGTTTGGTGCATTTTTTTATAGTTACTGCCCAGTTTTTATAATTACATCTCATTTATTATTTTTTAAAGCCCATTTTTCTGTTAAGCCTAATGCATCCCTCCTAGGAAAGATTTGCAGCCTAGCGGGTATTCCTCAAAAAGACGTATAGCTGGGCTAGGCATTTTCATCTTGAAAAAATTAGTATCTGGGTTGGATATCTGGCCTGGGCTAGATGGGCCACAACCCGCCCAGTTAATACCCTGCTCTCCTCAATACTGCTCGAGCTGCTTGGTCCTAGCTATCGGCCGCACCTTGTGCAATTCTCTCGTTTATATTGACTACATAGGTTGACAATGGTGTGGGACCATGATGTCAGGAAACCATGAGAAAGCAAAAAAATATAGTTGTACATAATAAGGAGGCACTTGCGTATGTACGACTATGGCCCTAGTGGGTCCCTAGTGTCATCCAGTCAAAATAAAGTCATCTCCTGAATCCTCATGTTCGTTGACGATGTTAACAATGCTCGGCGCCACGGCGAGCGCAACAACTCGAAGGACAACGGAGAGGGCCTCGCAGGCCCTACGGATGGTCTGGTACAGCGCCCTCTACTCATTCAGGAAGCCAGGATCATCGGACACCTATGAGCACCTTCGAGAAACTGAGACGGCATGAAACGGTAAGGCCGCGCTTGGGAGCTCTGGTTTATTTCAAACTTGTATTAACATACAAGTGTAATTTACTCGTCATCGAAAACAACGCGTAAAATACAGGCATAATGAAACCGAGGGCCCGAGGTCTGTAAGTAAAACCGGCGGGTTACGCGTGTAATTTGAGAGACCAGTGTATATTTTACGAGCACTGCTATATGGACGACATTACCAGACAATACATGCACGACGTGCGTATCATGCCATCCATGGGCAAGGCTAAAACAGGAGCTAACAGCTGGATTAGCAATCGTCCGAGTGTCGCTCAGCGTTTTTATCGTGTGCCAAGTACTTCCGATATTTTACTAGTCAAAATCGACCAACCAAGCGCCTTAGCCCGAGACCATCTGCTTTATTTTACAAGCGTCAGTTTTACAAGCGGTTTTGGTTGGAAAACGACAATCCAATCACGGCCTAATATCATGAGTTGGTCGGAAGATTATATGGTTTCATGTCTAACCAACCCGACTTGTCGCATAGGCTATGAATGAAACATCAGACGATGAACTTCTTAAGCACGGAAACAACAGAAGAGGATGATCTTCTTAACAAGCAAATCACTGGCATTAGATCGACATGCAAAACAATACGAAGCATTATTCTCAGGAGGCACAGTGAATAGCTTGTGATGCCGCATGCCACAACATTCCAAGCTCAACTTTGCAATCAAACACAAGGCCTGGCATTACATAGACAATATTCAGAACAAACTCTTAACACAGGAATATCTCAGCAGAGTAACTATCTACTTCTAAACTGAACACAGGAATAGGAAAAAACACTCCACACTTTTGTCTAACATCAATGAGCAAATTTTGACAAGGTTTTCCAATTCCAATATATTAAACTAACATCTTCTTGCTAACATCAATGATTAAACTTTGACAAGCTTTTCCCATTCAAAATATGTAATGCCTATGATCGTGGAGTCCTGTCGCTTCTTGCTAACATCAATGATTAAACTTTGACAGGCTTTTCCCATTCAAAATATGTAATGCCTATGATCGTGGAGTCCTATTACTTCTTGCTAACATCAATGATTAAACTTTGACAAGCTTTTCCCATTCAAAATATGTAATGCCTATGATCGTGGAGGCCCTCCATGTGTTGCTAAATTGCCAATGGTCTCTACAGACTAGTCATGTCACCAGTGTCTAATAATACTCTGTAAAGCTTCTCGGTCATTCCTTCTGTAATGTAGCGCAAACAGTGACTGCTTCTTTCTACAAAGTGGAACGACCAACTGGACCCAGTAATGCAGCAGTTTGCCTTGGACACATTGGCTCCTTTTGTGCAACTGAACTAAAATCGAATTCGGAATAAAACCGAGCTTTAATTTTGATATCCCTGTAAGCAACAAAAGGTATAAGGGAAACAATTACTGAGAAATAACGGTTGATGACTTGTACTCCCAGAAGAAAAACATCTACCGATCTACCTTATCTTAATGGGAAACAAAGCAGGAGAGTAGCAATTCTCAATCAGTGTGATTCATTCATATTAACTGAGACATTATCTTAACAATGCCTTGTTTCAAGATGTATAAAGAACAAAAAAGCAAAAAAGTATCATTCCTAAAACAATGCGACTGATTCATTTTAACAGAGACATTATCTTAACAATACCTTGGTTAGACATGTAGAAAGAACTACAAAGCAGGATAGTACCATTTGTAAAACACTGTAAGTCTGTAACTGATATATATAATAACAGAGACATTATCTGAACAATACATTTCTTAAACATGTACTCCGGCCGATCCCTAACAGAAATGGTACTCCTGCCGATCCCTAACAAGTGTTTGCAGTTTTGAACTAAGATTCAGTAGTTAATTCGGAGGAAGGTCGGTACTGATCATTCAGGACCAAGATTTGAAACAACTCGTGAGGAAGATCTCATAGAGATCTCAACACATATATGGAAATCCGGTCTCATTTTGTGCATTTCCACCAAAATTAAGCGAAGCAAAATGTCGCAATAGCAACAAGTTGAAAAGATATCCCTGTTTTAACAGAGGCAAAAAAGGAATCAATTACCGGCCAATAAAGGAGCATGAAACATGCAGCCACAAAAATGGTAATCCAGCCAATCCCTATCAAGTGTTACAGTTTTGAAATAAGATTCAGTAGTTCATTCTGAGAGTAGCATCAATTACTGGCTTATAAAGGGGGTGATGCTGAATTTGTTGTAACAAAGCAACAAGCATCATGTCTGGGTTGGTCCCATTTTTGTTCACTACTTAATGGGAAAACACAGGAATACAATAGCTTCAATTCAACATTTATTTAAAATAGTACCAATACAAGTAGCACAACATCTCAAAGCACACTGCACAATCATGTGGATGAAGGCCTGTACTGACCTTTCATGAGACCAACAACGATAAAATACGAATCTGCCAACACGAATAGGAAACCCAATCTCGTTTTTTGCAGTTGCACTAAAATCAAGCAAAGTGTTTCGCGTAGTGAAGCAAAATGTCGCAATAGCAATAAGTTGAATAGATATCCCTATTTAAACAGAGGCAAAAAAAGAATCAATTACTGGCTAATAAAGGATGATCAAACATGCGGCCACAAAAATGGTAATCCCGCCAATCCCTAACAAGTGTTGCAGTTTTGAAATAAGATTCAGTAGTTAATTCTGAGAGTGGCATCAATTACTTGCTTATAAAGGGGGTGATGCTGAATTTGTTGTAACAAAGCAACAAGCATCATGTCTGGGTTGGTCCCATTTTTGTTCACTACTTAATGGGAAAAGACAACAATACACTAGCTTAAATTCAACATTTATTTAAAACAGTACCAATACAAGTAGCACAACATCTCAAAGCACACTGCACAATCATGTGGATGAAGGCCTGTACTGACCTTTCATGAGACCAACAACGATAAAATACGAATCTGCCAACACGAATAGGAAATCCAATCTCGTTTTGTGCAGTTGCACTGAAATCAAGCAAAGTGCTTCGCGTAGCGAAGCAAAATGTCGCAATAGCAACATGTTGAATATATATCCCTGTTTAAACAGAGGCAAAAAAGGAATCAATTACTGGCTAATAAAGGAGGATGAAACATGCGGCCACAAAAATGGTAATCCCGCCAATCCCTAAAAAGTGTTGCAGTTTTGAAATAAGATGCAGTAGTTAATTTTGAGAGTGGCATCAATTACTTGCTTATAAAGGGGGTGATGCTGAATTTGTTGTAACAAAGCAACAAGCATCATGTCTGGGTTGGTCCCTTTTTTGTTCACTACTTAATGGGAAAAGACAGCAATACAATAGCTTCAATTCATCATTTATTTAAAAAAGTACCAATACAAGTAGCACAGCATCTCAAAGCACACTGCACAATCATGTGGATGAAGGCATGTACTGACCTTTCATGAGACGACCAAGATAAAAGATGGTTAGCAACGACATCTCAATTGTCAGTAAGAATTAATGAAAAGTACACCAACAAACAGAAGCATCATACTATCTTGATGAGAACTAAAGCAGGATACCCGAGAAAAAAACATTTCTTCATTTAACCAGTGATAGTACTACCACCATATGGACAATGACCGCACAACCACCATGTACTATTTGTCGAAACAACATGTATACCTCCACCGAGGCATAAATCAGGACAACTTTTTGAGTGGCATTTCCTCTATAATAGTAGTAGGTGATGTTGGACCAGCCGACGAACCCTAGCTACTATGCATGGGGAGCTGGGGAGTAGTCACATAGAAGAAAACCCGCACGCAGCGACCTGGGGAGCTGGACAAGTACAAGAAGTTATACCTCAGGTGGGCGAGATGTCGCTTAGGCGGGTGGGCGGGATCTGCCCATACGACAGTAGCGAACAAGGGCGCGGAGGATCCTCGTCCGCACCAGCGCCGGCTTCGAGAGGACGGTGCGCATCGGCTTCCTCCTTCGCCGACGGCGACAACGTCAATGCTGCACCTCCTCACCTCCCGCAGCGGACGGGATTCGGCCGGATCTGTGACCACCGGTGAGGAGAGAGATACAGTGGACACTGTCATCTTGTTTTGATATGGAGAGGGTGAGAGAGCGAGATGCGAGAAACTCTATCAAACAAGAGGCTATAATGGAGTAAAAAAATCTCTCCATAGCAGTGGTTTTAAATAGAACACGCGCGTTCCCGGAAAAAAGAAACAAAAACTAGCGGACAATTTTTTAAGGGTCTGTCTAGGACACATCTAGATGTGACATAGTTATGTCACATATAAGTTGATGTCCACTCTGTTTATGGTCTTTTCCTAGTTTTTTTGTTTCTTGTTGCTACATTATATACTTGCGGGAGCTTACATGTGATATCCTTAAATAACATCTAGATGTGAATTAGACAAACTGATTTTCTAACGTACCAAGAAAGAAAACTCGATCAAAAACACACCCCCGCTTCCAGGTCGCGTGAGTCGTCGCGCACACACACATAGACATAGACATGCATATCCGTGTTTACGTAAAATTCCATTTCCATCTCCATCTCCAATCATATTTGTCCAACTGGCACATTATTTACGTTGTTAATTATATAGCAATATTAACGTACAACATCTCTTGTTTGCGCACGTCCGGACCGCTGCCACGGCCGGTCCTGACCAACCCGAACCCTCTTCATCACCCGCGCGTGCTTCCTGCCCAAAACGGTTAGTGCCGCATTCATGCCTAGCTAGAGCGGACGCGACCTTTCACTAGCGACGATAATGAAGCGGCACGCCGGCCGAGAGAGTGTTGCACGCGCCGCTTCCGGGTGCATGCGGTTGCTCCGCGTTCAAAGGTCGCAATAGCCGGCAACAACATGCATGTAAAAAGTTCTTGGGAGTCCGTGCTACAGCTAGCTGTCCTCCCCCAACTCGCCAATCTCTTCTATTAGTGCTAGTACTCCATGGCGCGATCCATCGACAAGGAAGCGGGAAAGTTATGGTATACTACTCGGTTTGCGGTGAGTGGCATGCCGAGCGACCGTGTGAGACATGAACACGACAGATGTGATTTAAACGTTGGTTTTGCTCGATGGCGCGATCCAACAAAATGAAACGTTGGTTTCTCTCTGTTTCCATTTTTTCTCCGGAAAAACGGAAACTTTTCCACTCCATTTTCATTCCTATTCCAAGATTGCCCCGTTACAACATTCCATCAAATACAAAGGAAAACTAACATGCATACTGATGCATCTCAATGATTCACAGATCATAGCCAATATTTACTTCACAACTAAAGAAAAAAGTTGTGAGAGCGTGTACGAAAGAAAAACTACTGATGGGGTCACTACGACTTAAACCCTAAACCCTAAACATGATTTAATTTCCTGGCCAGGTAGAACCTGTCGAAGGAAAGACGGCTGGCACCCTCAGATCATACGATGCTTTTGTGCAGTTCCACTAAAACCGACCTGAGCATCCCTGATGGCAAAGATATTGAAGAAGTGTGATTAGAATAATAGTACTGGCACTAGTTCATGAGACATAAACTCATCACAAGTAGAAGCCTGTAGAAGTAGAGAAAGATCGACATGGAGATGGAGCTACGGTAGTGGAGCAAGCCGGCTCCAAAAGGAAGATGGACTACCTGGGATGTCGGGCTGTAGCTAGAAGGGCGGTTGTGACGTGGCATCGTCCCATACCGCGGTGACCCCCGATTGGGACAGACCGACTGTGGGTTTTCTCCCTCGCCTATGTCGACCGCGTCTACGCAGAACATTGTTCCCTTCCCCCAGCTGTGGGATCAGGCCCATCGTTCTATGCTTGTGAAGAGAGCAACCTAAGCAAGAAGGCTTGTAGCTTAGGCTCCTGCTAGTGTATATATAGTGGTTTTCTTTTTCTCTCCATATCAACCATTTTATATTGCGTACGTGTCATTCAAGAGTGAAATGATGGTTGCTTCTTCTGACTAACTTACTGTGTGATTTGACTGCTCCTTAGTGGCCCCTACACATACTCCCCCTACGTGTATGCAACAGCCACATGTACACATGGATGCAAAAACGCGCATGACGCCCTAATGCATGCATGTCCGAGCACACGACGGAACACACACGGTGACGCTCAAGTGCTCAACCTACACGTGCATGCACACACATACTCAGTTAGGGTGAGCTAGTGACCGTATGAACACCGGAAAATATATATATTGAGCGCAATGAGCGTATTATGAAGTCCACTGGCCGTATTTTTACAAATATATACAGTGATAGATAGTGTATTTATCTCGTTTGAAATTAATCCATGTTAACCGGAGAGGAGGCAGCATGGACTAGCATTACTTTGCTATGTCCTGTCAACTTGCCGAACAAGGAGAAGGTTGTAGGACGGGAGAAGCTTGCGCGCGGTGGCTCGCAGGACAAGGAGAAACTTTTGACTAATGCAAGCTCCCCCTCGCTCAGGCGGTGGATGTGCAACAGTTAATTCGGTGTCAGATTGCCAGAAGCATACTACACTATACTACTAGGAACCGGATGGAGGAGCGTCTACACTCTTCTTATAATTTTAAAATGTGATAAAGCAATCTTCAACACATTTGGTTCTCTTTGAGGGTTCTCGCATGTGATAATGGAAGTTGATTGCATGGAACACTCGCCACAATTCTCGCTTAATTCTGGCTCATATCCTGTTACAAATAGTAGCGCTCAGTAATATTTCCTCTTTTTTTGTTATTCAGCATGTAAACAGGTCAGCAAACCTTGCGGCGCATCTTCGTGCGAACCGTGCTTGCTGCACTTTGAATGTGGCCAAGAGCTGGCTTGATGAAACACCTCGCTTCCTACTTCTTTTTTTGGCTTCCTAGTGACCAGTGTCTTGGCTGATCATCCTAAGAATGCTTATATATGAATAAAGCTCTCTCATTTACCCGCAAAAAGATTAAGCCATATTAACCGGAAAGGAGGGAGTATGGACTAGCACTACTTTTTGGTGTGTCCCGTCAACTCGCAGAACGAGGAGAAGCTTGCAGGACAAGGTGAAGCTTGCTTACGCCTTTTGACTAATGCAACCTACCCTCGGTGGACATGCATCAGTCCATCCGGTGTCAGATTGTCAGAGGCATACACTATAGTACCCAACATGCGGAGTACCATCATTGTTTGACTTCACGAAGGGGCGAAGAGCCAAGCGCAGTACTAGTACGCGTACTTGGTTTTGCACCTTCATACTACTCCACCCTCCATCACAGTTTACAGGGCGCGCTTCATTATGATGCATTTCTCTCAATGCATTTCCACCACCACAGAGACTTTAGACGCGTTTGGTTTAATGCTCAATTAATTAGGGCGTGGTAACCGCAATCAAGTCCACAATTTTCTCTCCATGTATTGTACTACTACAGAGTGCATGCATGTGTGTACCCGGGGTGGAAGCACTGCATGCATGTGTGTATGCATTATTCCCTCTAGTAATAGACGCCGTGCTATAACTACCAATGCTATTTTTCAGGCCGATCGCTAATCGCCTTGGTCCCACAGATTTTTTTCTTTTTTCTGAAGCGCGCTGTATAAACAGTGACAGATGGAGTAGTATGAGCGGATTCAAAGAAGAGCGTATTGATTGTTGCTTCCTCAGAGCAACTTACAGTGGGAAAGGTGGGGCTTATGATTTGACTGCTCATTACTCACTATTAATGCGGCGCAACGACCGGGCTGAGTCTCCCATGCGGTTGTGCCCTACCCCCTCGGTTCTTAAATATACTCCGGAGTATTTGTCTTTCTAAAATATGTTGAAATCTCTGTTAAGACGAATAGAATATTTAGGAACGGAGGGAGTACACATACAAAGCAAAATGAGTGAATCTACACTCTAAAATATGCCCGTTTGAAATTTGTAAAAAGACAAATATTTAGGAACGAAGGAGTATAATTTCGTGCATGGCACATGGACCCGGATGATGAAGAGGCTTCTGGCAATGCTATCAAGCTTCCATCATTTGTTTACATAATTGACGTACTATACAAATAATTTTCCAGCGACATGAAATTGTACAATGGTGTGAGCTTTTAGCTTTTGTTTCGCGTGTCTTGCCATCGATGCTCTTTCGGAAACAATAAAAAACTAACTTCCTTGCTAATGCATGTCAATGATTAGCAGATCAGAGCTAATAATTACATCACAACTAAAGACAAAGTTGTGAGAAGGTGTTAAATTAAAATTGATCCATGCTTTCATTGGTAGCAACATCCCCCAGCTCTGTCTAAATCAACAAGGCATGTTGGGAAAAAAAGTAGATGTCCAGAGCATGCAACATTCCGATCATTTTGTGCAGTTCCACTAAAATAGAGCTGAGCGTCCCTGTTCCAAAGATATCAAGTGTGATTACAATAATAGAGGACTGTTGATGAAACAATAAACACACAAATAGAAGCCGGTCACCTTTGCGGTCTCTCTTAAGACTAACTAGTTGGAGAAGATTAGGCTCGGAGTTGGATGAGGAGGATAGAGCAAAACCAATCTCCCTTTGTGCAGTCGCACTGAAATGTAGAGACGTTGCCCGTGTGACATTTTAGTACAACTACACAAAACACTCTTAAGAAAAAAGTGATTTGTGCAGTTCATCAAAAGGTCGCAATAGCAACAAGGTGAAATGGATAGCCCTGTTTGCAAAAAATAGGTAGAAAGGAAACAATTACTGGCCAATAACAGTTGATGACACATGCGACGACAAAAAAGAAGCATATTCCATGTCCTAAGGGAAGATAACAACACGGTTGTGTTTGTCTAAAACGGTGTGAGGACGAGAATGCAATATGGAAAGTACGCCAAATGAGCTACGTTTTGGGCAAAGAACTATGGAAGATCCACATGCAGCGACGTGCAAAAACGGGCAGTGGAGCAAGGCCGGAGGGGATACCTGGAGGTCGTCGGGATGTAACTAGGTGAGCGGCGGCGGGCGAAATCTGCGAGCAGGTGGCGTAGGCCCTTCCGCGCTAGAGCTTCGTCAGAGAGAATGGCCTATACCGCAGATCGGGACATGCTGCCTCGGCACCGTCGAACAAAGAAATGATGCACTTCCTTCCTTTCCCCCGGCGGATGGGATGTGGCCGAATCAGTGACCAAGGTTGAGAGAGAGAGAGAGGCCACCGCACACCCTTTCCCCCGGCGGATGGGATGCGGCCGGATCAGTGACCAACGGTGAAAGAGAGAGGCCATCGCACTCCCTTTCCCCCGGCGGACGGGATGCGGCCGGATCTGTGACCAACGGTGAGAGAGAGAGAGGCCACCGGAGCCTTGTGTGAGATACTCTGAAGAGTGGACTACATTTTCCTCCATAAAAATCGTTTTATATTCTGTGTACGTGCCATTGAGCGCTATAACTTTATTTAAAAATAACGCGGCAACGCGTCAAGTCGAACTTTGTTTCATGCACGCGTGGTACACGACCTCCCTAGATAAACAACTGCTACAGGCGTTCAAATTAGCACGTGGGCTGCCATTTCCTAAAGAAATGAGCTCCACCGTGTACCCACGTGGGTGTGGCTGGGCACGAAGCGTGAGTACGTGCACGGTGCACCTATTCTCTTCTTGTATACTTACACCACCTACGTGGGGTTGTGTGAGAGAGATACAAACCTAGAGAGATATAATGTGTGGGTTCTTGAGAGTTTTGGGGGGGGTAATCAAAAAATTTAACATATGCAATGTGTGTGAAATAGAGTCCTGGATATAACATATATATAGAGGGGGCGATCCACGAGAAGAGAGTGCAGGTATCATCGGCTTGAGGTGTCTATAGAATCGAACAGAGGGATGATGTGTGTGTGTGTGTGCGCGCGCGCGATCGATGAAGAGTGCCATCGAATTTGTGTGTGCCCACGTCAAAGATATAGAGTGGCTGGCCTACTGGAATGTGAGATGGGACATGTGTAGTTTGTCTCTATGGCATGGATACCTACCTGTAGCGCTCGACTATCGGTGTGTGGTGGGGGAAGAGGGAGGCCCAATTAACTATAGAGGTACAATGGCTGGTATATGTGTGGAGGAGAGAGGCCTACCTCATGTATTAAGGAGATCGATCTGCGTCATGTATTAAGGGAGATCGATCGGCATCCATGCATATGTGCGGGAGATGAATAAGGTTGGGAGAGAGACATAGCTAGAGTGTTGGAGGGGGTGGTAGTGGAGTTGCTTCTAACAAATGGTGGGATAGGCTTGCTAGACAAACAGAGGGCACGCCCGCAATATCAATAAGAGAGGAGATGGCTGCTTGTTGTCTGTGCATGTGCGTGTGAGAGACGGGTCAGGAGGCATGTACGAATGATGAGGGGGGACGATGTGGCTGTGGTAAGCAGACGTAACTACATAGGAAGATCAATCGCCCTTTGTAAGAGAAAGGAGGTACATAACTTGTGAGGTACGTCGATCGATGGGGGGTAGTTAAAGTCAATCTAGGTATATGTTGGGAGATCGATCGGTATACATGCATGTGTGTGTTAGAAGCAAATGAGGCATGAGGAGAAGGATAGAGAGAGAAGGATGCATGTAGGAGGTGGTACGAGAGGCATACTATATCGAGGGGGAGGAGTGTGCGAGTACGAGAACGATGAAAAGAGTGGTGGGAGTGAGGCATGGACGGTGACAAGACAAGATGGGAAGCTTGTGTTTGTGCTAGGCACACCTGGCTAGAGAGGCATATCGATCGATGTGTGCCGTAAAGAAGGAGCTGGGGGGCCTACACACACCGTGGGTGAACGACCTAAAGTGAAAACACGAATTTGCGCGATGAAGCTAGAGAATGCTGAGGGGGTGAGAGGGATGTGGGCGTGTCAATGCACAAGAGAAAGTTAGCGCTAGCTACAAAGATAAGAGGGTTGTGTGGGTGTAAAAGACGAATAGAGATCATATATACTTCATTATAAAAAGCGAATTCGGATATTTGAAGAATTTATCATAGTGTTTAAAACCGACGGATGTGTGTATATATAACGGTGATAAACATGGTGTGGTTATGAACATGGTATACTACATTTAATATATTTTATCTCTACTCTTATAAAAAACAGAGTTGTTGATGATGGTGTGCCTGCCATCCTGCATTATAGGCCGTCTGATTTATATCTGGCGGATAGAAACGAAAATTTGATGGTTGAAGTTGGCAACAATCTTGATTGTAGATTCTTATTGAAATAGAGAAACGAATTCAAATTTAGTTCAAATTGCAGCGGTAGTATAGACATTTGGACTGCACTAAAATGTTGGTATGAGTAGGTTACATGCATTATACAGCAAGCGAAAAAAATTAATTGGACATAACATGGATTCATACTCCCTCCTTCCATCTACATAGGGCGTAATGAGATTTTTAAGACCGCCTTTGACTATTGACAATATTAATAGTACATGACATGCACAATGTGAAAATTATATCATTAAAAGAACCTTTCACAGACGAATTTAATGGTGTGCTTTGTGTAAGTTGCATGTCATTGCTCTAATATTTGGTCAAAGTTAGCATCAAAAAACGCATTAGGCCCTATATAGATGGAAGGAGGGAGTAGCTTTGAATATCATTTGTATAGTAAAACGGGGCAAGACTCTCTCTTTGTGTGGTGTGAATAGTTTTATTTTTTTCGTTTTCTTTTTGGTTGAGGAAAGTGCGAATTGATTTGGTACGTACAAGTACAATATTACGACACATTAGGCTTGTCCCTGAAATTCAACACGCGTCTTGTTATATCCCGAAAATTCAGATATCGTGCTCCCAAAATTGGCGCCTTCACAAGCCGCGCCTTGCTATCCCGAAATTACAACGCGCGCGAAAACTCCCTCCAGCTGCCAAATCCCGACACGTGAAATCCCCCTTCTAACCCTGAGTCGAAAGCACCGCTATTTCAAATCGGTGGGGGGTACTTTTGTAACACACCCTACATTTTGGACAAGCGCGTTCCTAAGTCATGCTTCACCCCCTCCCATCACCCCCTTTTCGCCATTCGAGATCCCAGGCCGCCATAACCTCTCCGCTCCAGCGGCGAAACCCCATCCTCCTCCGTCCGCCATGTCACCGCTGCCCAGCCAGAGCCTCTTCCCCGACGACGTCGTTGTAACACCCCGGATGTAACTTTCCCTATTTGTACTCCAACTCTTGCCGTTTCCAGCGTTAAGTTATATTTATTTCCTCGGGTTCGGGTCTTTGTCTTTGTGTGTTGTTTTCGTTTTCATGCATATCATATCATGTCATCATGTGCATTGCATTTGCATATGTGTTCGTCTCATGCATTCGAGCATTTTCCCCGTTGTCCGTTTTGCATTCCGGCGCTTCGTTCTCCTCCGGTGGCCATTTCTAGCTTTCTTTCGTGTGTGGGGATTAAACATTTGCGGATTGAACTGAGACTTGCCAAGCGGCCTTGGTTTACTACCGGTAGACCGCCTGTCAAGTTTCGTACCATTTGGACTTCGTTTGATACTCCAACGGTTAACCGAGGGACCGAAAAGGCCTCGTGCGTGTTGCAGCCCAACACCCCTCCAATTTGGCCCAAAAACCCACCAAACTCTGCTCCATGTCCTAGAGCGTTCGATCACGATCGCGTGGCCGAAAACCGCACCTCATTTGGACTCTCCTATCTCCACTTATGCCTATAAATAGACCCCTCCATTTTCGGATCTCTCCCTCTCTGAAACCCTAGCCAAATAGATCTCCGCGCGCCAGACATGTCCGCCCGGCGCCGGACAAATTCTCCGCTGCCGCCTCAGCCAACCAGCGCCCGCCACGTGGCCTCCCGCCAGCCTCCACCGCCGCGGCCCGCCAGGCCCGGGGACGGCCCCCGCG
>NC_057797.1:568260295-568283014 GCF_018294505.1 Triticum aestivum | reverse complement strand
CTCAACGCCGGCCGCCCTCGCCACCGCGCCACAGCTCCGTCTCCCCGCCAGCGTCGCGCCGCCGTCAGCCGCCCTCGCCGCGCCCCGCCGCCACCGCGGCCAACTCCGGTGGCCGGGTCCCCCGCCGCCTCGCCGCCTCCTCGGGAGCCGCGCCAACTCCGGCCGGGCCCTGCTCTGCCGACCACCACCTCCGTCCCGGTCGGCGACCTCAAGCTCCGGTGCCGTCGAACCTCGGGAGCCGCGCGCGTGAACAGTGCACGTCGGATCTCAGATCTGAGATATTTTCGGATCCGGTTGACTTTTCCCCTCCAAACCCTAAATTTTTATGCCTACTTTGACCTGCCGTAACTTTGCATCCGTAGCTCCGATTTGGACATGTAGCATATCAAAATGTTCACCTCGACGAGTACATCATTTCATTCCATTGCATCATTTTCATTTGAGCTCATCTTAATGCCCAAAATGCTGTTAGAAGGAGGCTTCGTGAGTTAATTGTCAGATCTGCTAGTTCATCTTAGACTTTTGTCATTATTGCCATGATTTTTGTGTGCATGATATGCCTGTGAGTCCTTCATATGTTTTGTTAAGGATTTTTGTCTTCTTTCTAGAGGTGCAACCCATGCATTTTTAGGATGTGTGTGGTGACTTGTGCAAGCTTGCAAAGTGAGGCACCCGGTAAATCTGTTTTCAGAGACTTAGTAGTTTTCACTAAGTCTGGGATTATTTAGTTCATGATGCCATATGTTCAGCTTGTTTCCTAGTTATTCGTGTCTCTTTTGAGGATGATAAGTAAAGGAGTTTTGTTAATCATGTTATGATCTATCCATCCATGTATTTGTTTGAAATTATGGAGCAACATAGCTTGAGTCAATCGAGCTCTACTTTTGCTTCGTGGTGAATCTGGGTAGATCGTCAACTCGTTTGCGATTTTGCCGATGTTATTGTAGTTGATCCGTGCATGCTATGCCATTGTTCTTGCCATGTTTAGCTAGAATTTTGTGCCTTCTTAATGGATGTATGCTTGCCTTGCCATGACTTGCACCGTAGTGAGTGCATCGAGCTCGTTTACATGCCTTCGTGAGTTATATTTCAGCATGTCTCAGTTTTCACTAAGTCTGAAAACTGATTGTGTTTTAGCTATGTTCGTGTGCCCGTTAGTATATTTTGTGAACCCTTTTGGCCCCAGGTCACTTTGGGTCTTTTGTTAAGCTTGTTGAGTAGCTCCATGCCATGTTATTATTTATCTTAATCAGGTCATGTATCATGTTGTTTTGCTGCTCCGAAGAGGGCTTCGTGATCTGAAATTTCAGACAAGTGTTAATTTCACTAAGTCTGGAATCTGTTTTGCATTTGCGTTTTTGCCATGCTTGTTTGAACCTCATAATGGATGAATTGGCCGTGGCTCAGTGCTAGTATTTTGTTAAGCATCTTGTGTACATCTCTGCCATGTATTTTGTTGTCATGTTTGGTGGCTGTAGCATGTTCATCTCGTTGCATTTAGATGCCTACTTGCTGTAAATTGCAGACCGGTGTCGTTTTTGAATCGCTTGCCATTTTCAAACTGTAACTCCGATTCCGGCGTTCTTTATATCGTTTTCAAGCGATTTCATCTCATCTTTCAAGTGGCACCCTTGGAATTCGAAGTTGAGGCCAGCTTAATGCATTTTCTGTCATATCCTGCATTTTGCATCCCGCATCGCATCCCGCATAGCATATCATCATTTCATCTTGTTACTTGGTCTTGCACGTGGTTGATTGTATCCTTGTTGCTTGTTTGTCTTGTTTGGGTAGAGCCGGGAGATGAGTTCTCTACCGAGGAGCCCGCTGAGTTTGCTTGTGAGGATCCAGTCAACTCTGAAAGCTTTGCAGGCAAGATGATCATACCCTCGAAATCACTACTATCTTTGCTATGCTAGTTTGCTCGCTCTTTGCTATGCCAATGCTATGATGCCTACCCTTTGCTTGTCAGCCTCCCAATTGCCATGTCAAACCTCTAACCCACCTTGTCCTAACAAACCGTTGATTGGCTATGTTACCGCTTTGCTCAACCCCTCTTATAGCGTTGCTAGTTGCAAGTGAAGATTGGAAGCGTTCCTTGTTGGAACATTTATTTACTTGTTGGGATATCATTATATTGCTATGTTATCTTAATGCATCTATATACTTGGTAAAGGGTGGAAGGCTCGGCCTCTCTCCTAGTGTTTTGTTCCACTCTTGCCGCCCTAGTTTCCATCATATCGGTGTTATGTTCCCGGATTTTGCGTTCCTTACGCGGTTGGGTTATAATGGGAACCCCTTGATATTTCGCCTTGATTAAAGCTTGTCCAGCAATGCCCAACCTTGGTTTTACCATTTGCCACCTAGCCTTTTCTTTCCCTTGGGTTCTGCAGACTCAAGGGTCATCTTAGTTTCCCCCCCCCCCCCCGGGCCAGTGCTCCTCTGAGTGTTGGTCCAAACTAGAGCCCCTTGCAGCGCCACCTCGGGGAAACTCGAGGGTTGGTTTTAGTTGTACGGATTGCTTATCTGAGTGTGCCCTGAGAAAGAGATATGTGCAACTCCTATCGGGATTTGTCGGCACATTCGGGCGGTGTTGCTGGTCTTGTTTTAACCTGTCGAAGTGTCTTGAGTTACCGAGATACCGAGTCTGATCGGAATGTCTTGGGAGGAGGTCTATTCCTTCATTGACCATGAGAGCTTGTCATGGGCTAAGTTGGGACTCCCCTGCAGGGATTGAACTTTCGAAAGCCGTGCCCGCAGTTATGGGCAGATGGGAATTTGTTAATGTCCGGTTGTAGATAATTTGAATTAAACTTAATTAAAATGAATCAACCGTGTGTGTTACCGTGATGGTCCCTTTCCGGCGGAGTCCGGGAAGTGGACACGGTGTTGGAGTAATGTTTGCGCAGGTTGCTCTCTAGATTCTCGCGCGCGCTTTGCCTCCTCTTCTCACTCTCTTTTGCGTATAAGATAGCCACCATATATGCTAGTCGCTTGCTGCAACTCCACATATATCTGCCTATCATTCCTTTAAGCTTAAATAGTCTTGATCGCGAGGGTGCGAGATTGTTGAGTCCCTGTGGCTCACAGATACTATAACTCCAGATGCAGGTCCAGGTGATTCCGCTCCAGGTGACGAGTACGAGCTCAAGTGGGAGTTCGACGAGGACTCTCAGCTTTACTACGTGTCTTTTCCTGACGATCAGTAGTGGTGCCCAGTTGGGGATGATTGGGACCGTGTCGCTTGTTGGGTTCTCTTCTATTTTGGCACCGTAGTCGGGCCATGAGTGTTTTGGATGATGTAATGTTATTCAACGTCTTGATTGACGTGGCGAGTGTAAGCCAACTATGTACTCCCCTTTATTATTCATATTACATGGGATGTTGTGAAGATTGCCTAACTTGCGACATATGCCTTCCATGCGATTATGTCTCTAAGTCGTCCCTCGACACGTGGGAGCTATAGTCGCATCGAGGGTGTTACAAGTTGGTAATCAGAGCCTTCCCCGACCTTAGGAGCCCCATTGCTTGATCGTTTTAGCAGCCGAGTTGTGTCTAGAAAAATGTTTTGAGTCACTTAGGAATTATATATCGGAGAGCTTAGGAATTCTTTTTACTTCCCAGTCTCCTCATCGCTTAGAGTTTTGACTCTTCTCTTCTCAAATTTCACTAAAAAAAATTTAGGATCACGCAAGTATCTTGGAATCGTTCCGATGGCTTATGATGAGAACATTGTCTTGGTGCCTCCTGTTAGGGGTTTAGTGGAAGTGTCCCGGGGAGTTGAGCTCTGAGGTGTTGTCATCATAATTTTATCGTTGCAATTCCGGAATACTTGAGATATGTTCACCGACATCGAAAATCTCTTTTATGCAGTTCGTTGGTGAGATAACCTCGACGCCACCCAGTACTGGGGCGGGAGTTCGGGAGTATCGCCATAACTTGTATAATGGATGCTTTTCGAAGGTTGAGGTAGATGGTTTCCGAAGGTTTCTTGGTTATGTGTTGAAGGATGGATACAGCTGGATGTAGGATTTGCTAGTTTGGGTGAGATATTATGCTTCCCCTGTATCCCCAACACCTGATTGCATAACTGGAAAGGTTCGGGAGTTTCATAGGTGGGAATTCTAGTAGCTCTAGTTCTTCTTCCACGGATATTGGTTTGAGATTGGGATTTCTTACCGATTATTCGTTCTTGATCCGTACCTTGTTGATTTATTTCTCTACCTTAATTCTATGTGGCTTCTCAATTTATGGATATGTGACCACTTCAAGAGGAATGCATTCGTTCATTTTGTTCGGATGTGAAGACTTTATATTGCAATTTTCATTCCGCTGGTTTCAGCTTCATTTATCTGTCTATGTGCTAACGGTGGTCAACCTCTTTAGGATGGCTGTCAGGACCCCGACTCAATGCCACATCGATCTAGCATGTAACACCTCATATCACTTTGCGGCCTCACGCACGGTATCCCCACGGGTGTCGCCTTACCTCTGCCCGGGACCGTTTGCGTCTTTTGGCACACGTATATGATCGTGTCGCTAGCATCCATATGATAAAGAGCCCGGGCTGACATGGCTAGTCGTAAACCCAAAGTGGCACTAACTTACAGGGACAGGCATCCATGACCCAGCATCGAACGTGTCGGTCATCAGCGAGTGAATCCAGGCTGTAGCACTGGGCTAATAGGACTCCGGTGAACCGGGCTGTAGTGGGCTAACAGGACTCCGGTATTCATCGCGTGACATTTCCCCGAAGGGACAGACACATGATCGAAGAAGGACACATGCCGGCCAGCCTAAGTGTTCTGGAACAGTAGCAAGCTACCAGGGCTCAGTGGAAGCACCAGGAGACATTTCCCGGTAAGAGAGGCTACTAAGAATAAACAACTAGATAGTCAGATCCCACACATAGCAATACACATTACACGTACGCATAACATGCAAGTATGTGCTGTACAACATGGCATCACAGCATAACTTAACAGACATATAGATAAAGGCTCAGAAGAGCCATCATAGCATTTATTACAAACAGGGGTCACATGACCCAACATTCAGAGCAATCAAGCAACAAACGGAAGCATTACATGTCTGAGTACAGACATCTATAAATGAAAAGGCTAAAAGCCTGACTATCTACAATGTCCGATCAAGATCGTAGCTGAGGTACAAGCTACTAGTCGAAGTCCAAGAGAACACTATTAAGACCGAAGTCTCCGCTGCAAAAACATAAATAAAGCAACATGAGTACAAAGGTACTCAGCAAGACTTACATCAGATCCTATCATACATGCATTTGTATCAAGAGGGTAATGTGGGGTTTAGTTGCAGCAAGCCAGCTTTGACTCTGTGGCTATCCTGTTCTACGACTACCAGAAACTCTTGAGGTGAGACAACGTACACGAGTCCACTAATCACCACACAATACACTACTATGGATTCATCCCCGTCTCCCTACGAGAAGGCCATCCATAGCACTCACACTTGTCTTGAGCATTTTAGAGTATCCACTTCAAGTTGTCTATGTACCATGTAAGCATCCAAGAAGTCCATAACCGCGGACCCGGCTATTCGAATAGATCATGTTAACCCTGCAGGGGTGTACTTCTTCACACACGCTCTCGCCACTTACCGCCATGTACACGTCATGTATCTCGGCAACCTTCAAGCGGAAGCCTGGCGAGGGTGTCGGCCACGACCTGACTAACCACACAAGACTCTAGCCCAGGTTTATCGCCTATTCGGGTTCCATCCGCAAGGAGATCTGGCCGGGGTGTCGCTCACGGCCCCAAAAGATGTGTGCAGGGTTCCCGAGCCCACCATCCGGGTGCCACTCGGTACACCAGGCCACGTGTGCCTAGTCTGTCCCAAGCCCACCCTGCCGGGTGCCACTTGGTAGAAAAATAGCACTACCTACAAACACCAGAAACTAGTTGCGACTCCTGGACAGAGACCAAGTTGGTTAATAAGTCGAGAGGGGTCGAGTTACCGGAACCCAATGTGTGGTAGTATCGAGTCATTGGACAACATACATAGAACTCAGTGCTTAAGGATGGTTCCAGTGAGACAACCCACCATGTACTCCTACATGGCCTCTCACCGCTACCTTTACCAAATCGTGTTCACACACTTCACTCTCAACATCAGAACATATCGTAACACTCCAATTCATTCCCAATGAACCAGACCTGACACAACTCTAAGCAATAGCAGGCATAGCATGGTAGGAACACATCAGTGGCTTCAATCAACTCCTACACATGCTAGTGGGTTTCAACTATTTACTGTGGCAATGACAGGTCATGCAGAGGAATGGGTTCAACTACCGCAGCACAAAGTAGCAGATGAATCGTTGTTGTCCTAATGCAATAACTGAGAGCAGGAGCGAGAGAGTAGGGTTTTATCGAAATGAACAAGGGGGTTTGCTTGCCCGGTAGATCAACAAGGAAGGCACTACTTCATAGACAGGCACTCTGGAACGGACTCCGGAGGAGGACCTATCGAGAAGGAACGGTGCCAACAATCAAAACACAAGCATATGCAACACAATGATGCATGAACATGGCATGAAGATGTGATGCTGATTGTGCTAATGCAACTAGTACTCATTTGGTTTGAAGTCCATTTGAACCATAAGCTCAAATGCATCTCCAAAGTAAGCTCTTATATATGCCATAATGTGTTTTCCCATATTCAGCATGTATAAGTTGGTTTGTCATGCATGAAACTAGTACAGATGGAAAGATTGCATTTTCTGATAATTTTTCATGTATAAATTATTTAAATCTAAGCTACGGTTGAATTGATATGAATTTTTGAAGTTTAAATCAATTTCTGGAATTTCCTGAATTATTTTAATTCCAGAAAATATATATATTGCGTCAGCATTGAGTAAGCATGATGTCAGCAGTCAACTGCGGCTGACTGGGGTCAAACCTGACGTGTGGGGTCCACACGTCAGTGACCGGGGGTTAAACAGGGTTAGATTAACTTAATTAACAGATTAGGGGGGGTCGGGCCCACTTGTCAGTGTTAGTGGCTAATTAGGTTTAGTTATTTTTTTAACTAAAATTAGCAGGGCCTGGCCCCACTAGTCAGCGACCCTGGGGGGTCAAATCCCAGGTCAAACAAGTCAAACCCGTCGGCGGTTAGTCGCCGGCGAGGTCCGCGGCGTACATGTGCCCCGGGTTTCCTCTGTGGTGCTCCAAATGGCGCGCGGCTAGGTGCGTTGGAAATCTAGCTCGATGGCGCGTCGGGCGATGGTCGTGGCTGGGCCTGGGGTGGCCGGAGTCGACGGCGGCGAGCTCGGCTGCGGCTGCCGGAGTTCGGTCGTGCACGAGAACCCGTTTGGAGCTCGAGGACGAGAGAAACAACGCGCTAGGGATGCTCTACGGGGTCTTACGAACGTGTTGGACTCGCCGGGGTGACCAAATGGTCACCGGAGCTGCGTCGACGGCGAGCTCGGCGGCGGCGGAGGTTTGGCCATGGTGGGGAAAGGGCTTACGGCGATCGGGTGACTAAGCGGAGAGGGGGAAACGGTGGCGGAGCTCACCGCGGATCCAACGGCGTCGTCGGCGAGCTCGGGGAAGGCTTGGGGCAGCCGGAGCGACGACGGCGATCTCGTCGGCCGAAGCTTGAAGACGACGGCGATTGCGATGAAGCGGAGCTCGTCCGGGTTGCTTGCTCGGTGAGGAGGGAGAGGGGGTCGCGGCGGAGCTCGGGGACTCTACGGAGGGGCGAGGGGACGGCGGGGAGCGCGTCGGTGGTGAGCTGCGGCGGCGGCAGTGCTTTGGGTGAGAGAGAGAGAGCAGGGGGAGAGAAGGAGGGCGAGGGAGAGTGCGAGAGAGGTCGGGGTGGCTGCATGGCGTCGTCCGGGCGTTCCAGGGCGACGAGGAGGGCGCCAGGCAAGCAGGGAGACTGGTGGCGTGGCGCGGTGGCGCGCGCGTGCGCCGGGCACGCTCCCATCCCTCTGTCGGGGAGGAAGATGACAGAGGGGGAGGCGGCTGGGCCGCCTGCTGGCTGCTGGGCCGGCCAGGCCGCACAGGAGCTGGGCCGCAGGTAAGTCTCCCTCTTTTATTTTTTTGTTTTCTAATTTTTCTGACATTTGTTTTGATTTAAATTAAAATATTAAATCATTTAATTACCTTATCCCAATTTTTGCAGGAGCTAACTATATTATTCCAGAGCTCCTTTATAAATGGCATAATTTTTGGACATATATTAATATATATAACTAATATATTTCCAATGAAAATATTTATCGGATTAATCCAAATGGCCAAAATAAATATCCATGAGCTCCTAAAAATATTGGTTTGATTTTTATCTCTGTCCAATATTTTCAGAGAGCAACATGAGCATTTTCTTGGACCCTTTTGGAGAAACTTTTATTTGGGTCATTTTTGAAAAATGATTCTGAGGGTTCCACCAATCCTCATTTCAAATTTAAATGAAATTTAAACATGATGCACAATGACTAGCTTGTCTAGGTCATACCAGACTAGGGATGTGACAACTCGCCCCCACTTGGAAGAATCTCGTCCCGAGATTCAGGGGTTGACGGAAAGAAAGCGGGGTACTCCAGTCGAAGACGATCTTCTCGCTCCCAAGTAGCTTCTCTCTCGGAATGATGAGACCACTGAACTTTGAGAAACTTGATGTTCTGACGTCGGGTAACACGCTCGGCTTGATCAAGAATGCGAACCGGGTACTCTCGGTATGTGAGGTTATCTTGGAGATCAAGCGTTTCGTGGTCCACTCCGCGGATGGGATCCGAGAAGCAACGCCTGAGTTGAGAGACGTGGAAGACATCATGAACTCGAGAAAGATGTGGGGGTAGTTCCAATTGGTAGGCAACCTCTCCTCGTTTAGCGAGAATGCGAAAGGGACCAATGTAACGAGGAGCCAACTTGCCCTTGATACCGAAACGATGGGTACCCTTCAAAGGAGTAACCCGAAGGTAAGCTTGGTAGCCAATTTCATAAGTCATATCCTTATGATGACGATCGTACTGGCTTTTCTGACGAGACTGGGCTGTTTTCAAATTCCCACGAATGATGCGAACTTGCTCTTCTGCCTCCTGGATCATGTCCGGTCCAAAGAATTGTCTTTCACCGGTTTCTGACCAGTTCAAAGGTGTTCGACATCTTCGTCCATAGAGAACCTCAACAGGAGCTTTCTTGAGGCTGGATTGATAGCTGTTGTTATAAGCAAACTCGGCAAAAGGAAGACATTTCTCCCAATCCATATCGAATGAGATAACGCAAGCTCTAAGCATGTCTTCGAGAATTTGGTTGACCCGTTCCACCTGACCACTCGACTGAGGGTGGAAAGCGGTACTGACGGAAATATGGGTTCCCATGGCAGTTTGGAAACTCTCCCAGAAATGAGAAGTGAAAAGGCTGCCACGGTCTGAATTGATCTCTAGTGGAACACCATGAAGTGATACTATTCGAGAAATATATAAGTCAGCGAGCTGACTAGCAGTGATACTCTCTCGAACAGGTAGGAAGTGAGCCACTTTGGAAAGACGATCAACGACTATGAAGATAGCGGTATTCCCTCTCTTGGTCCTGGGAAAGCCGGTGATGAAGTCCATACCAACTTTATCCCATTTCCATTCACGAATAGCTAAAGGCTGAAGGGTGCCAGCAGGTCTTTGATGCTCTGCCTTAACGCGACGACAAATGTCACATTTAGCAATGAACTCAGCGATTTCTCTCTTCATCCTAGTCCACCAGAACCTCTGGCGTAGGTCCTGATACATCTTAGTACTACCGGGATGAATCGTGAGAGCAGATTCATGCGCCTCCTTAAGAATCAATTGTCGAAGATGTTGCTTCTTGGGGACCACCAGGCGGTTCCCAAAGAAAACAACACCTCAAGCATCAACAGAGAAACTACCAGCAACTCCCTTCTTAACGTTATCCTTGATACGAGAAATACCCGTATCATATTGCTGGCTAGTTATGATCTGATCCTCAAGAGTAGGTTTCGCCACCAAGGTAGAAAGGAATCCGTGAGGAGCAATGTGAAGGTTAAGCTTACAGAATTCCTCATGGAGAAGTGGCTGGCCTTGCTGCAACATGAGATTGTTGCAACAGGATTTACGGCTTAGAGCATCAGCCATGACATTGGCTTTGCCTGGGGTGTAGGTAATTCCTAGATCATAATATGTGATCAACTCCAGCCAACGTCTTTGCCTAAGGTTCAGATCCGGTTGGGTGAAGATATACTTGAGACTCTGGTGATCAGTGTAGATCTCGCAATGTTTACCAAGGAGGTAATGTCGCCAGGTCTTGAGTGCATAGACTACGGCTGCAAGCTCTAGATCATGTGTAGGATAATTATCCTCATGTGGATGCAACTGTCGAAATGCATAGGCAATCACATGACGATCCTGCATAAGAATGCAACCTAGTCCCTGTCGTGAGGCGTCACAATAGATAACAAAGTCCTTTGTGAAATCCGGTGGCACAAGTATGGGAGCAGAAGTCAGGCGTCTTTTCAGTTCCTGAAAACTGTACTCACACTGTGGGGACCACTCGAACTTTTTATCTTTCTTGAGAAGTTCCGTGAGGGGTTTGGCTACTTTGGAGAAGTTTTCAACAAAGCGGCGACAATAGCTGACTAGACCAAGGAAGCTCCTAACTTGTTTAACGGTTTCAGGTGGAGTCCAATCGAGAACGGCCTTGACTCTCTCGGGGTTGACAGCAATGCCCTTGCCAGAGATTACGTGGCCTAAGTAGGTCACTTCTGGCAACCAAAATTCACACTTGGAGAACTTGGCATAAAGGCGGTGCTCTCTGAGTTTTTCTAAAACAAGTCTAAGATGTTCGGCATGCTCTTCCTCGTTCTTCGAGTAAATAAGAATATCATCGAGGTAAACCACGACGAACTTATCTAAGTACTCCATGAAGATCGAGTTCATCAAGCGGGAGAATGTGGCTGGGGCGTTGGTTAGGCCAAAGGACATGACGGTGTACTCGTACTGGCCATAACGAGTGACAAAAGTTGTCTTGGGAATGTCCCCGTTTCTGATCTTAATTTGGTGGTATCCTAACCTCAAATCCATCTTGGAGAAGACTGAGGATCCAGCGAGCTGATCATACAGATCGTTGATCCTGGGGAGCGGATACTTGTTCTTTATCGTGACCAAGTTAACGGGACGATAATCTACAACCATCCGGTCACGTACCATCCTTCTTCTTGACGAAGAGGACGGGGCAAGCCCAAGGAGAAGAACTGGGACGGATGAAACCCTTTTGCAAGGACTCATCAAGTTGTTTCTTAAGCTCGGCTAGTTCTAGGGGTGCCATCTTGTAAGGTCTCCTAGAGATTGGAGCTGTTCCTGGGATAAGGTCTATGACGAACTCTACATCTCTGTCAGGTGGAACACCTGGCAGTTCCTCTGGAAAGACATCCGGAAAGTCACGGACTACCGGGATATCTTCAAGGTCTGGAAGAAGGCTGGCATTAAGAGAATAGAGCTGACGCTTTGCAACTCTAGTGGAGACAGTGACTATCTTGCCAGATGGGTGTGTAAGCTGAACAGATCTGGTGTAACAATCAATCTTGGCATGATGAGCTATCATCCAGTCCATACCCAAGATGATGTTAATATCTGAGGACTTGAGGGCTACAAGTGAGGCAAGGAATACAAGTCTGTCAACAAGGATTTCATTGCCATGGCTGATTCTGGTGGTCTGCCATCTAGACCCTGGGGTTTGGATTTCAAGCGGAGTTGGCATATCACAAAATGACATGTCGTGCAAACGAGCATAGCCTTCAGAAATGAAGGAGTGCGATGCTCCAGTATCGAATAGAACTGATGCTGGGTGGCAATTGACAAGGAGTGTACCAAGAACGACATCCGGGTCATCATGAGCGTCTTTAGCTGAGACGTGATGCACACGTCCACGTTTAGTGTGAACTGGCTTGGCTTTGATCGTCTTACTCGGCGGCTTAACACAGCCAACAGTCTTCTCGGGCGGGAGTGGAGCATAACTAGTCTGAGAGCAGTCACGTGCATAGTGTCCTGGCTTCCCGCATGTGAAGCAAGTCCCTGGGGTTGGACGTGGACCCGCACTGACAAGCGGTCTACCAGTAGGCCTGGGTGAAACATATGACTGAGCTGGGTGAGGCACCACATGGGATGACCTCGGTGTATAACCGGAAGGAAGAGCGGAGTTTGGAACCCAAATCCGGCGCTTTTGAGAACTAGAACCCGAAGAAGATCCCAAATCACGGGTGTGCTTACGAGACTCCTCGTAAGTGAGCTGAGTTGTCTCTGCATTGATGGCCTTGTTCACAAGGGCTTGGAATGTATCACAATGATGCAGGTGGAGATCACGACGCAACTTGGGGTTGAGACCCTTCCGGAACCTAGCTTGCTTCTTGGCGTCCGTGGACACTTCTTCTGTAGCATAGCGAGCAAGGTTCTCGAACTCTCTGCTATAAGCATCAACATCCATCTTATTCTGGGTGAGACTACAGAACTCTTCTCTCTTGTGATCGATGAGGGCTTCAGGAATGTGATGTTCGCGAAAAGCCTCAGTGAAATCTCTCCAGGTAGGAATCTGGCCAGCTGGAAGCATAGCCTCATAGTTCTGCCACCAAAGACTAGCAGGACCTTCCAGGTGGTATGTGGCATAGGTGACCTTGTCATCTTCAGCTACGTTCGCGGAACGCAGCTTATGAGTGATGCTACAGAGCCAGTCATCTGCATCGAGTGGCTCGATGGAATGATGAAAGGTGGGTGGATGCAAGCGAATGAAGTCATGAATGGTCGCAGACTTATTGGACTGATGTGCGGTGTTCTCCTCGATGCGTGCCAACAAACGGTTAGACTCACGCTTGTTCCTCTCCATTTCTAGCATGAACTCTATCAACGAAGGCGGGTCGGGAGGATCCTCATTCCTACCATCTCCATGGTTCTGGCTACGAATAATAGAACTAGATGACATCCTGTGAAACGAAACCAAGGACGGAATCAACATCAACTATCGACTGTAGAATGTAGGACAAGGGATTAGTATCTCTCGAACTCCTAGGGAAATTCCGGCAGCATAACGGCAGTAAAATGCTCACAATGAGACATCCTACTAAAAATGGGGTGGTAACATACTCATCAGCATTACTCAAGGTTCTGAGATCATACTAAACAGACTACGCCGGGAGTACTCGAAAACTGGGGTATGACTCTGATCAACCAATCCTATGGGACTGTGGAGTAGTAACACGTGATCCTGATAGACGGAAGAGAAGCCTAGTTCCTTAATCCCGTCGGAAAGATAGGATGACTCAGATCAGAAGGCCATGAGGTATAAGAAGTAAAAAGAGCCTTACGTTCCTTCCCACAATCAATTCCCTTACATAACTAAAGAATTTCAAGACTCAACTTCGACCAGATTGGCTTGGTAATCCTACAGGCAGTCAGGCTCTGATACCATCGCTGTCAGGACCCCGACTCAATGCCACATCGATCTAGCATGTAACACCTCATATCACTTTGCGGCCTCACGCACGGTATCCCCACGGGTGTCGCCTTACCTCTGCCCGGGACCGTTTGCGTCTTTTGGCACACGTATATGATGGTGTCGCTAGCATCCATATGATAAAGAGCCCGGGCTGACATGGCTAGTCGTAAACCCAAAGTGGCACTAACTTACAGGGATAGGCATCCATGACCCAACATCGAACGTGTCAGTCATCAGTGAGTGAATCCAGGCTGTAGCACTGGGCTAACAAGACTCCGGTGAACCGGGCTGTAGCGGGCTAACAGGACTCCGGTATTCATCGCGTGACATTTCCCCGAAGGGACAGACACAGGATCGAAGAAGGACACATGCCGGCCAGCCTAAGTGTTCCGGAGCAGTAGCACGCTACCAGGGCTCAGTGGAAGCACTAGGAGACATTTCCCGGTAAGAGAGGCTACTAAGAATAAACAACTAGATAGTCAGATCCCACACATAGCAATACACATTACACGTACGCATAACATGCAAGTATGTGCTGTACAACATGGCATCACAGCATAACTTAACAGTCATATAGATAAAGGCTCAGAAGAGCCATCATAGCATTTATTACAAACAGGGGTCACATGACCCAACATTCAGAGCAATCAAGCAACAAACGGAAGCATTACATGTCTGAGTACAGACATCTATAAATGAAAAGGCTGAAAGCCTGACTATCTACAACGTCCGATCAAGATCGTAGCTGAGGTACAAGCTACTAGTCAAAGTCCAAAGGAACACTATTAAGACCGAAGTCTCCGCTGCAAAAACATAAATAAAGCAACATGAGTACAAAGGTACTCAGCAAGACTTACATCAGATCCTATCATACATGCATTTGTATCAAGAGGGTAATGTGGGGTTTAGTTGCAGCAAGCCAGCTTTGACTCTGTGGCTATCCTGTTCTACGACTACCAGAAACTCTTGAGGTGAGACAACGTACACGAGTCCACTAATCACCACACAATACACTACTATGGATTCATCCCCGTCTCCCTACAAGAAGGCCATCCATAGCACTGACACTTGTCTTGAGCATTTTAGAGTATCCACTTCAAGTTGTCTATGTACCATGTAAGCATCCAAGAAGTCCATAACCGCGGACCCGGCTATTCGAATAGATCATGTTAACCCTGCAGGGGTGTACTTCTTCACACACGCTCTCGCCACTTACCGCCATGTACACGTCATGTATCTCGGCAACCTTCAAGCGGAAGCCTGGTGAGGGTGTCGGCCACGACCTGACTAACCACACAAGACTCTAGCCCAGGTTTATCGCCTATTCGGGTTCCATCCGCAAGGAGATCCGGCCGGGGTGTCGCTCACGGCCCCAAACGATGTGTGCAGGGTTCCCGAGCCCACCATCCGGGTGCCACTCGGTACACCAGGCCACGTGTGCCTAGTCTGTCCCAAGCCCACCCTGCCGGGTGCCACTTGGTAGAAAAATAGCACTACCTACAAACACCAGAAACTAGTTGCGACTCCTGGACAGAGACCAAGTTGGTTAATAAGTCGAGAGGGGTCGAGTTACCGGAACCCAATGTGTGGTAGTATCGAGTCATTGGACAACATACATAGAACTCAGTGCTTAAGGACGGTTCCAGTGAGACAACCCACCATGTACTCCTACATGGCCTCTCACCGCTACCTTTACCAAATCGTGTTCACACACTTCACTCTCAGCATCAGAACATATCGTAACACTCCAATTCATTCCCAATGAACCAGACCTGACACAACTCTAAGCAATAGCAGGCATAGCATGGTAGGAACACATCAGTGGCTTCAATCAACTCCTACACATGCTAGTGGATTTCAACTATTTACTGTGGCAATGACAGGTCATGCAGAGGAATGGGTTCAACTACCGCAGCACAAAGTAGCAGATGAATCGTTGTTGTCCTAATGCAATAACTGAGAGCAGGAGCGAGAGAGTAGGGTTTTATCGAAATGAACAAGGGGGTTTGCTTGCCTGGTAGATCAACAAGGAAGGCACTGCTTCATAGACAGGCACTCTGGAACGGACTCCGGAGCAGGACCTATCGAGAAGGAACGGTGCCAACAATCAAAACACAAGCATATGCAACACAATGATGCATGAACATGGCATGAAGATGTGATGCTGATTGTGCTAATGCAACTAGTACTCATTTGGTTTGAAGTCCATTTGAACCATAAGCTCAAATGCATCTCCAAAGTAAGCTCTTATATATGCCATAATGTGTTTTCCCATATTCAGCATGTATAAGTTGGTTTGTCATGCATGAAACTAGTACAGATGGAAAGATTGCATTTTTCTGATAATTTTTCATATATAAATTATTTAAATCTGAGCTACGGTTGAATTGATATGAATTTTTGAAGTTTAAATAAATTTTTGGAATTTCCTGAATTATTTTAATTCCAGAAAATATATATATTGCGTCAACATTGAGTAAGCATGACGTCAGCAGTCAACTGCGGCTGACTGGGGTCAAACCTGACGTGTGGGGTCCACACGTCAGTGACAGGGGGTTAAACAGGGTTAGATTAACTTAATTAACAGATTAGGGGTGGTCGGGCCCACTGGTCAGTGTTAGTGGCTAATTAGGTTTAGTTATTTTTTTTAACTAAAATTAGCAGGGCCTGGCCCCACTAGTCAGCGACCCTGGGGGGTCAAATCCCAGGTCAAACAAGTCAAACCCGCCGGCGGTTAGTCGCTGGCGAGGTCCGCGGCGTACATGTGCCCCGGGTTTCCTCTGTGGTGCTCCAAATGGCGCGCGGCTAGGTGCGTTGGAAAGCTAGCTCGATGGCGCGTCGGGCGGTGGTCGTGGTTGGGCCTGGGGTGGCCGGAGTCGACAGCGGCGAGCTCGGCTGCGGCTGCCGGAGTTCGGTCGTGCACGAGAACCCGTTTGGAGCTCGAGGACGAGAGAAACAACGCGCTAGGGATGCTCTACGGGGTCTTACGAACGTGTTGGACTCGCCGGGTGACCAAATGGTCACCGGAGCTGCATCGACGGCGAGCTCGGCGGCGGCGGAGGTTCGGCCATGGTGGGGAAAGGGCTTACGGCGAGCGGGTGACTAAGCGGAGAGGGGGAAACGGTGGCGGAGCTCACCGCGGATCCAACGGCGTCGTCGGCGAGCTCGGGGAAGGCTTGGGGCAGCCGGAGCGACGACGGCGATCTCGTCGGCCGAAGCTTGAAGACGACGGCGATTGCGATGAAGCGGAGCTCGTCCGGGTTGCTTGCTCGGTGAGGAGGGAGAGGGGGTCGCGGCGGAGCTCGGGGACTCTACGGAGGGGCGAGGGGATGGCGGGGAGCGCGTCGGTGGTGAGCTGCGGCGGCGGCAGTGCTTCGGGTGAGAGAGAGAGAGCAGGGGGAGAGAAGGAGGGCGAGGGAGAGTGCGAGAGAGGTCGGGGTGGCTGCGTGGCGTCGTCCGGGCGTTCCAGGGCGACGAGGAGGGCGCCAGGCAAGCAGGGAGACTGGTGGCGTGGCGCGGTGGCGCCCGCGCGCGCCGGGCACGCTCCCATCCCTCTGTCGGGGAGGAAGACGACAGAGGGGGAGGCGGCTGGGCCGCCTGCTGGCTGCTGGGCCGGCCAGGCCGCACAGGAGCTAGACCGCAGGTAAGTCTCCCTCTTTTATTTTTTTTGTTTTCTAATTTTTCTGACATTTGTTTTGATTTAAATTAAAATATTAAATCATTTAATTAACTTATGCCAATTTTTGCAGGAGCTAACTATATTATTCCAGAGCTCCTTTATAAATGGCATAATTTTTGGACATATATTAATATATATAACTAATATATTTCCAATGCAAATATTTATCGGATTAATCCAAATGGCCAAAATAAATATCCATGAGCTCCTAAAAATATTGGTTTGATTTTTATCTCTGTCCAATATTTTCAGAGAGCAACATGAGCATTTTCTTGGACCCTTTTGGAGAAATTTTTATTTGGGTCATTTTTTAAAAATGATTCTGAGGGTTCCACCAATCCTCATTTCAAATTTAAATGAAATTTAAACATGATGCACAATGACTAGCTAGTCTAGGTCATACCAGACTAGGGATGTGACAATGGCTCCCGCTAAGAGCACCAGTCAGAACCACAATCAAGATCCGCCACCACCTCCACCTCCTCCAGAGGCATGGCAAGCTGTGATGGCCGCAACCAATGCAAACACTCAGCTGATCATGCAAATTCTTCAAGAGCGCAATCAAGGCAGTCAAGGGAATCAAGGCAGCAATCAGAGTCACTTTGCTACACTCAACCAGTTCCTTGCTAACGGGCCAAAGACTTTCAGCAATTGTGTTGAGGCAACCGATGATGACGATTGGCTTGTGGATCTGTGTAAGCATTTCGAGTGCAGCAACGTCAGGCCTGAGGACTTTGTGAAGTTCGCTTCCTTCCAACTCAAAGATCAGGCAGCAGAATGGTTCCAGCAGTACAAGGATTCCAGAGGTGGACGTGTTATCACTTGGGATGATTTCCGTCAAGATTTCCGAGCTCATCATATTCCGCAGAGTGTGGTTGAAAGCAAGCGTGAGGAATTCTGCAATCTGAAGCAAGGCACTTTGTCTGTCTATGACTACAACAAATTGTTCCAGAAGCTTGCCCGCTTTGCCAAGCAGGACGTGCCTGATGAGAAGAGCATGATATACCAGTTCAGGAGTGGTCTCAGAGAAGATATTCAGCTCGCTCTTGTTCTCTTTGAGCCCTTGAGGTACGATGAGTTCTACAACATGGCACTGAAGCAAGAGGCTGCTCAGTTGAGGTGTGATGCTTCCAGGAAGCGAGTCAGAGATGTTACTCCTTCTTCCTCTATTCAAGTGGCCAAGCAGCAGAAGTTTTGGCTTCCTCCTCCTCCGTTTCGTCAGCCGTTTCAGCAGAAGAGCAAAGGTGGCAGTGGTTCTTCCCACCCACCCAACCCTGGCTTTCAGAACAAGACTTCATCTCAAGCTCCAAGATCGAGTACTCCGTATCACCATCCGCTTTCAGAGGTCACGTGCAACAAGTGCCAACAGAAGGGTCACTATGCCAACAAGTGTTTCAACCAGAGGTGTCTTCCTCCTCCTCCTCCTGTCAGATCGGCAAATACAGCTGTAGTCAAGCATAACCCCAAGTTCGCCAAGGTCAATTTGATGAATGCAGCTCAGGCAGAGGACTCGTCAGATGTGATCATGGGTAACCTTCCTGTTAATGATATTCCTGCAAAAGTTCGTTTTGGCACTGGTGCATCGCATTGTTTCATGTTGAGACCTTTTGCATCTAAGCATGATTTTGTTACTCAAGTGTTGCCGAAGCCGTTGGCTATCATCTCTCCGGCCCGTCAAATGACATCTCGAGTATGCGTTCCGGATGTTACTATCACTTTGGGTGACTATAAGTTCCTGTCCTCTCCAAATGTTCTTGGTGACTCGGATATTGATCTTATTCTCGGAAATGGATTGGCTTTCTAAGCACAAGGCTCAGCTTGATTGTGCAGCCAGGCAGATTCAATTGAGTCATTCGTCTGAAGATGTAATTGTCTTTGCCGCTCGGGATGATTCTATCCGTCTGTTTTCTCTCAATGAGAAGGGTGAATTGGATGCTATCTCTCAAATTCTTGTCGTTTGCGAATATCAAGACGTCTTTCCAGAAGATCTCCCAGGAATGCCTCCGCACCGGCCAGTTGAATTCGTTATTGATCTTGAGCCTGTTATGGAACCTGTGTGCAAGCGTCCTTACAAGCTCGAACCTGAAGAGTTGAAGGAGCTGAAGAAGCAACTCGATGAGCAAGAGAGAATGGGTCTCATCCGGCCTAGTTCGTCTCTGTGGGGCTGTGGTGTTCTTTTTGTGAAGAAGAAGGATGGAACGGACCGACTTTGTGTTGATTACCGTCCAGTGAATAAGAAGACCATCAAGAACAAATACCCACTTCCCAACATCAATGAGCTGTTCGAACAACTCAAAGGTGCCCAAGTATTCTCCAAGCTTGATCTCCGTATGGGTTATCACCAGATTCGCATTCGTGAAGAAGATATTCCCAAGACAGCATTCAGAACAAGCTTTGGTTCATATGAATACACTGTCATGTCTTTTGGCCTCGCCAACGCTCCTCCGACGTTCTCTCTCATGATGAATTTCATCTTCAATGCCTACACCAATGACTTCGTTTTGGTCTATCTCGACGACATTCTGGTTTTCTCGAAGAACAAGGAATATCATGCCAAACACTTGCGTTTGGTTCTTGATAAGCTCAGAGAACATCAGTTCTATGCCAAGTTCTCCAAGTGTGAATTTTGGCTCGATGAGGTTCTTTATCTTGGCCATATCATCTCTGCCAAGGGCATTGCCGTGAATCCTGAGAAGGTGTCTGCTATTGTGAATTGGGAACCTCCTCAGAACGTGAAGCAACTCCGCAGTTTTCTCGGTATCGCAAGCTATTGCCGAAGATTCATTGAAAACTTTTCTAAGATCGCGAAGCCTCTCTCTAATCTTCTTCAGAAGCACGTCAAGTACGTTTGGTCTCTGGAGTGTGATGTTGCTTTCAACACTTTGAAAGAGAAATTGATCACTGCTCCAGTTCTGACTCCGCCTGATGAATCCAAGCCATACGAGGTCTTTTGTGATGCCTCTCTCCAAGGTCTTGGCGCAGTTTTGATGCAAGAGAAGAAAGTTGTTGCTTAAACATCTCGCCAGTTGAAGCCTAATGAGAAGAACTACCCCACTCATGATCTCGAGTTAGCGGCAGTTGTGCATGCTCTGTTGACTTGGAGACATCTTCTATTGGGAAGAAAAGTGGACATTTTCATTGATCACAAGAGTCTCAAGTACATCTTCACTCAACCTAATCTCAACCTCAGGCAAACTCGATGGGTTGAAATGATTCAAGAGTATAATCCGAGTATTGAGTATACTCCAGGCAAGGCCAATGTGATTGCTGACGCTTTGAGCAGAAAGGCCTACTGCAACAGTCTGATTCTTAAGCCTTATCAACCCGAGCTTTGTGAAGCTTTCCGCAAACTTAATCTGCAAGTTGTTCCTCAAGGTTTCCTCGCCAACCTTCAATTCTCTCCTACCTTAGAAGACCAGATTCGCCAAGCCCAGCTTCTTGATGCTATGGTGAAAAAGGTGAAGATTGGGATTGCCAAGAGTCAGTCCAAGTACAAGTGCTACCGCCTTGATGACAAGGACACTCTCTTCTTCGAGGATCATATTGTTGTGCCCAAAGGTGACCTCCGCAAAGTGATCATGAACGAGGCTCACAATTCTCTCCTCTCCATCCACCCTGGGAGCACAAAGATGTATCAGGACCTCAAGCAAGCTTATTGATGGACTCGAATGAAGCGCGAGATCGCTCAATTGTGAATGAATGTGATGTCTGCAGAAGAGTGAAGGTAGAACACCAAAGGCCAGCTAGTCTCCTCCAACCTCTTGCCATTCCAGAATGGAAGTTTGACCACATTGAGATGGACTTCGTGACTGGGTTTCCAAAGTCCAAGCGTGGCAATGATGCTATATTTGTTGTCATCGAAAAACTCACCAAAGTGGCTCATTTTCTGCCTATCAAAGAGTCGATCACTGCAGCTCAATTGGCGGAACTCTATACCTCTCGTATTGTCTCTCTCCACGGTATTCCTCAAGTGATATCTTCGGACCGTGGCAGCATTTTTACCTCGAAGTTTTGGGATTCTTTCCAGAAGGCCATGGGCACTAACATCCGCTTCAGCACAGCTTTCCATCCTCAAACAAGCGGTCATGTTGAGCGTGTCAACCAAATTCTTGAAGATATGCTCAGGGCTTGTGTGATCTCCTTCGGCATGAAGTGGGAGGATTGTCTTCCTTATGCTGAATTCTCCTACAATAACAGTTTTCAAGCAAGTTCGGGCAAGGCTCCATTTGAAATTCTGTATGGCAGGAAGTGCCGTACCCCTCTCAACTGGTCTGAAACCGGTGAACGTCAGCTGCTGGGTAATGACTTAATCACAGAGGCAGAAGAAATGTGCAAAGTCATTCGTGATAACCTCAAAGCAGCCCAATCCCGCCAGAAGAGCTACTATGATAGTAAGCACCATGATTTGGCTTTCGAGATCGAAGATCATGTTTACCTCCGCGTCTCTCCTATGAAAGGTACTCGTCGCTTCGGTATCAAAGGGAAGCTTGCCCCTAGATATGTGGGACCTTTCAAGATTGTCAGCAAGAGAGGCGACCTCGCCTATCAACTCGAGCTTCCTTCAAACTTTGCAAATGTTCATGATGTGTTCCACGTCTCTCAGCTTCGAAAGTGCTTCAAGACTCCTGACCGCACCGTCAACTTCGAGGACATTGAACTCCGATCTCAATTGTCGTGAGCACCCAGTTGCTATTCTTGAAGAGACTGAACGCAAGACTCGCAACAAGTCAATCAAATTTCTCAAAGTCAAGTGGTCACACCATTCCGACCGTGAAGCTACCTGGGAATGCGAAGATCACCTCCGTTCTGAGTACCCGGAGTTCTTTCAGTCCTAGATCTCGGGACGAGATCTTTTCGTAGTGGTGGAGTGTTGTAACACCCCGGATGTAACTTTCCCTATTTGTACTCCAACTCTTGCCGTTTCCGGCGTTAAGTTATATTTATTTCCTCGGGTTCGGGTCTTTGTCTCCGTGTGTTGTTTTCGTTTTCATGCATATCATATCATGTCATCATGTGCATTGCATTTGCATACGTGTTCGTCTCATGCATTCGAGCATTTTCCCCATTGTCCGTTTTGCATTCCGGCGCTTCGTTCTCCTCCGGTGGCCATTTCTTACTTTCTTTCATGTGTGGAGATTAAGCATTTCCGGATTGAACCGAGACTTGCCAAGCGGCCTTGGTTTACTACCGGTAGACCGCCTGTCAAGTTTCGTACCATTTGGACTTCGTTTGATACTCCAACGGTTAACCGAGGGACCAAAAAGGCCTCGTGTGTGTTGCAGCCCAACACCCCTCCAATTTGGCCCAAAACCCCACCAAACTCTGCTCCATGTCCTAGAGCGTTCGATCACGATCGCGTGGCCAAAAACCGCACCTCATTTGGACTCTCCTAGCTCCACTTATGCCTATAAATAGACCCCTCCATTTTCGGATCTCTCCCTCTCCGAAACCCTAGCCAAATAGATCTCCGCGCGTCGGACACGTCCGCCCGGCGCCAGACAAAGTCTCCGCCGTCGCCTCAGCCAACCGGCGCCACCACGTGGCCTCCCGCCAGCCTCCACCGCC